>NW_027189207.1:0-154046 GCF_040958095.1 Procambarus clarkii | reverse complement strand
AGAGGGGTAAGGTAGGTTACAGGGAATTTATTAGGTAGTGCTACGTTTTTATCTTAAACTGGTTGAGAGAGGTACAGTCCTTTAACATGGTTGGGAAGGTCATTCCACATTCTGGGTCCCTTGATTTGTAGAGCATTTCCAGTTTGATTAAGTCGTACTCTTGGAATATCAAAAACTGTATTTATTTCTGGTGTGGTGCTCATGGGTTCTGTTACAACCTTCAATGAAGCTTTTGAGGTCAGGATTGGCATTACAGTTCAGCGTTTTTATATATATATATATAATACACATGAGAGAATGTGCAGTGACTTAATATCTAACATATTCAGAGATATGAGTAAGGGTACCGAGTGATGTCTGGGGCCAGAGTTGGATATTGTCCTAATAGCAGCTTTGTGTTGAGTAATTAGAGGACGTAAATGATTTTGGGTAGTAGAACCCCAAGCCACAAATACCATAGTTGAGATATGGATAGATGAGGGAGTAATAGAGAGTCACCAGGGCAGGGCGGGGTACATAATATCTGATCTTAGAAAGAATGCCAACAGTTTTTGAAACTTTTTTTGATATATTTAGAATGTGTCCCTGGAAATTCAGCTTGTGGTCAAGGAGAACGCCAAGGAATTTTCCATCTAATTTGTTACAAATTTGGGTATTGTTTATTTTGAGATTTATTTGATTAGAGGATTTATTGGCAAACAGAATATAGAAAGTTTTGTCAATGTTAAGGGTAAGTTTGTTGGCAGTTAGCCAAAGATGGACTTTATTTAGCTCAGTATTTACTGTGGCATTTAGAGCAAGGGGGTCAAGACTGGAGTAAATGAAGGTTGTGTCGTCAGCAAATTGGTTGAGGTTTGAGGTGTTGGTGCATTTGGAAGGTCATTAATGTATTTATTTATTTATTTATTTATTTATATATATACGAGAAGGTACATTGGGTTTGTGAGAATACATTGGATAGTACAGTATTTACATTCTTGTAAAGCCACTAGTACGCGCTGCGTTTCGGGCAGGTCCTTAATCTAGCAGATAATTTTAGTAGGTAATTTCAATCAGAATTGATAAATGAAAGATACATTACAAGAGAAAAATGAGATGAGAGAGATAAGTAAGTATATTAAAGCACATTGTTATATTAAAGCTCTGATTGATTACATTGACAGCTTGATTAGTAATTTAAACAAGATTAATAGACACCATACAGCAGATTGACAGCACATATAAGACAGCAATGATCACAATGGTAAAGATGTTCAGAATGGGTACATAAAGATTGGGAGACTGGGTAGCAAAAGATACAGATAAACAAGATTTATAAACACCATACAATAGAATGGCAGCACATATAAGAAAACAGCAATGATCTCAATGGTAAAGATGTTCAAATTGGGAACATAAAGGTTGGGAGACTGGGTAGCAATAGATACAGTGCAATTTTAAGGCAAAAAGTGAAAATCTATGAAGATGAAATTAGGTACTTTTTAGTATTGATTTTGAATGATGTAAAAGTTGGCCAGCTTTTCAATTCAGTAGGGAGTGAGTTCCATAAACTGGGTCCCTTTATTTGCATAGAGTGTTTACACAAATTAAGTTTAACTCTGGGGATATCGAAGAGATATTTATTTCTGGTGTGGTGATAATGGGTCCTATTACATCTGTCCAGGAAGAGTTTCAGACAAGGATTTGCATTTAAGAACAGGGTTTTGTAAATGTAGTTGACACAAGAGAATTTGTGGAGTGAGATTATGTTTAGCATGTTTA
Source organism: Procambarus clarkii (assembly GCF_040958095.1). NCBI lineage: Eukaryota > Metazoa > Arthropoda > Malacostraca > Decapoda > Cambaridae > Procambarus > Procambarus clarkii. The sequence goes on along the minus strand of NW_027189207.1, from coordinate 152,285 downwards.
GGGAGTTAAACAAGGGGGCTGTGTGTTGTCTGAAAGCAGAATTTGATATTATTCTGATAGCAGATTTTTGCTGGGTGATGATGGACTTGAGGTGGTTTGCAGTGGTTGAACCCCATGCACAGATACCATAGTTGAGATAGGGATAGATTAGTGCATAATATAGAGAGATGAGAGCAGAGTTAGGAACAAAATATCTGATTTTGGAGAGTATACCAACTGTTTTAGAGACTTTCTTAGTTATGTGTTGTATGTGGGTACTGAAGTTGAGTCTCTTGTCTAGGAATATGCCAGGAAACTTTCTATCATTTTTATTGCTAATGTTTACATTGTCAATCTGAAGCTGAATTGCATTTGTAGATTTGCTTCCAAATAGGATGTAGTAGGTCTTTTCTATGTTAAGTGTTAGTTTGTTGGTTGACATCCATAGGTGGACTTTTTTTAGTTCATTATTAACAACATCATTTAGTGTATGTGGGTTGGGGTTGGAGTAAATGAGGGTAGAATCATCAGCAAACAAAATAGGTTTCAGAATGTTAGAGACATTAGGCAGATCATTAATGTATATAAGAAATTTAGAGACAAGAGACATTAAGTCAGCTTATAGAGTGGGTACCAAATCATCTGGTACAAACAACAGAAAGATACGGGTGAAGTTAGATAGCTGCTCCCGCAAGTCAGACCTTATCACTACTGCAGTCGCTAGGAAATCCAATGTTTATGTGAACGAATGTCTTACCAGATTCAGACAAAATCTCTTATTTAAACTACGTGGAATTTGCAATAGATCCACTGCTATTAAACATTGTTTTGTGCGCGATGGTAAAATAATAGCTAGGAAGACTGACTCTGGAAAAACTTATGTCATAACCACTGAAGCACACCTCACTTCTTTCCTGGATGACTGTGGGATATCAGCTGAATAACCAGAACATAATTTGTAGTCTCACATACAACCAAAGTGTACTTAAGCTCTGCCTTTCCTTTCCAAAGGTGTTTATTTTTATTTTTATTTTATTTTTTTTTTTTTTTGTCATCTTTGCCTGTTTTATACTCTTAATTATTTGTTCTTAGTTAATCCCCTTATCACTAAACCTAGGGCTTTTTATTACCCTGTTAATTAACCATTACTAAGCTAATTATCTTCAAGATCATTTTTTTTATGATTATTATTTTTCTTATTATTTTTTATTTTACATTTATATTGTCAGTCTACTGATTTTTTGTTTTTTATTTTATGTAACTTCTGTGTCCTCCCTGGTTATCTATTGGATCTTTATTTTACTTCTAAATTGTTACTATTTTATTGTATTCATAGAAGGTTGTAACAGAACCCATGAGCACCACACCAGAAATAAATACAGTTTTGATATTCCTAGAGTACGACTTAATCAAACTAGAAATGCTCTACAAATCAAGGGGCCCAGAATGTGGAATGACCTTCCCAACCATGTTAAAGACTGTTACGGCCCTCTCGGGACACAACGGGGTTCTTACTCTGATGTTGTTAGAGGAAGTTGTATCCGACCCCAAGCCAGTAGTGGCTTTCAAGGGATGTGATCCGTGAAGCAAGTAACTTAAAGGGGAAGGGAAATAAAGGCAAAAACTTAATATAATATATTGACCACCACCAATAAATAATATATAAAAAGATTACACGGGGGGAGGGGTATTAACACTGTACACAAACGTCTTCTCCTGAAGACGCTGGAATTAAGCTCTCGGTGCTAAGTCTTCGGTGCTTTCGTGGCCTCACAACGAATCCTTTGAGAAGCTGAGCCTACCCTGGCCACAGGTCAGCCAAAACACAGGTCCACTGGGGGCACCGCTGTGGAGGCCGTCAACCACAAGTCCAGCAGGTCTGCTGGCAGGTTCCGGACCAGCAACGCTGGTAAGGCCACTCCACGAGCGATATTAGGGTAACGCCCTAGTCAGGAGCCTCGTGTGATACCACAAATCACTCTCCTGTCCTCAATACCCCAGTGGATAATCGTCTCCAGCAGTCGGTCCCGGGTAATCCTTCTACTGCCACTCCACTGGCAGGGTAACACCACAGTGTTCTTCCGGGGGACGACTTCACAGCTGCTGCAGCAAAGCACAAAGTATGGAGACGGCTGCCTTGGGTAGACTGACTCAACTTCCATCACAGCAGTCCCAGGTCGACTCTGTAAGCAGACACGTCATCAATAACAGGGACACTAAACACCTCACTTACAGGCTCAGACACAAACGCCCACCTATCCACTCCATAGATGGCGCAGTTGTCTGAGCTTCACCTCACCAGAGGTCAGCAGCGGCTGTGTTGTGAGCTGCACAGGACTGGAAACCGGCCCTTGTGGCCAGTACTCGTCGTCCTCACCAGGTGTCGTCGTCCGTTTGGAGGGGGTTTCGGGAGCCGACCCACAGATGGCGCGGTCGTCACTGCTCCGTGCTCGGACGCTGGATCCGGGTTCGTAACACCTCCCCATCAAAAGGAATTTGGTTTGGGGTTCTAGAAAAAGAAACACAAACCAAATTAGTACGGCGACACGACTCCAAATGGACTCACATGCTTTATAAACTGGAACCGCGAGGCTGTCTCGTCCACAGAACTGTACTAAGGAGAAACCCTGGCACAAAGGGAACTTGCAGATGTAAGGCAATGTCCTGCCTGGCGTAATCTTCCACGTCTCCACTGCGATGTCAAGCAGGGGCATCATCTCACATCTCTCGAGTAAGGATCGGTATCGACACGATCTGGGGCGACTCGACACCTCCCTGTGTCGGGGCACCGATGATGGCTGATCACAGACGGCATTTCTGGTACCGGTCCGACGGTCCTTCAGGGAGACGGGAACCTAGAATACATGGGTCTGATAATTCAGAGTGATAGCGACAGTGGGTAAGTCAATACTTACTGCATACGCCTCTACTAGGCTTACACCTAGTCTCAACAGGGCTGCTTGCACACCGAAGATGGCATTCGCTCTGCCACCGTCAGGTCGACCAACGTTCCGTATAACGCTGCATTGAGGCTCAGCAATCACGCGGGGGGTGTCAACCTGCCGGAAACAGTCACTCATATTATCATATGTCGTACCTCCTGTATCAACCATCACCTTCCAGGTTCCTTCGTCGACTGCAACACTCGCAGTGCACGCCTCTAATCCCTGGGATCTTTTCATGGTGTTCACGGGAGCCATCATCTGCCGGGTCGTCCACTGATCCTTACCGAGGCCACACACGAGAATAAAACAAAATACTGCTAGGAAACATTTGGTCACCTGAGGGATAAGCTTCCTGAGCTTGAAATGTCCATAGCCGGCTACATCCATTAGCCTGGTTTGGACCAAAGAGGGCACTAGACCTTTCGAACACACCTCACATACCTCTGACGTCTGGGGAATCTCTGGCCAGTTCAATGAACGTTGTACTTTGCCATACCGCAAGTACACATCCGCCTTCGCTCCAGACTCGTTGGTATCCGTGGGTGCTTGCACATTTATTTATTTATTTATTTATGCATATACAAGAATGTACATAAGGAATGTGAGGATACAATTATGGTAATTACAGTCTTGTAAAGCCACTAGCACGCGCAGCGTTTCGGGCAGGTCCTTAATCTAAGAAAATTTTAAGGAGGTAAATACTTGCAAAATTTATAGACAAAAAAATGATAACAGATTACATGGAATGAAAAAAAAAAAGATGAGAGAAAATTATAGGTACAGTATATTAAAGCACATAGGTAGCTATGATTGATTGCAATGACAGCTTAAAATGGTAGTTGACAACAAATTGGTAGGCACAATACAGCAGAAACAATATAAGATTGATTGCAATGACAGCTTGAATGGTAGTTGACAAAAATTGGTAGTCACAATACAGCATATGGCTAGCACATAAAAGAAGACAGCAATGAACACAATGATAAGGTTGTTTGATATTACATAAAAATTAGGAGATTGGGTACCACTAGGTACAGAGCAAATTTAAAGCTCAGTGTAGGAAACTAAATAGATGAAGTTAGGTACTTTTTGGTTTTGCTTTTAAATAAGGCAAAAGTTTTACAGTTTTTCAATTCACTAGGGAGTGAGTTCCATAGACTAGGTCCCTTAATTTGCATAGAGTGTTTACACAGATTAAGTTTGACCCTGGGGATATCAAAGAGATATTTATTTCTGGTGTGGTGATAATGGGTCCTATTACATCTGTCCAGGGAGAGTTTCAGAGCATGGTTTGCATTTAAGAACAGGGTTTTGTAAATGTAGTTGACACAAGAGAATGTGTGGAGGGAGTTAATATTTAGCAAGTTTAGAGATTTAAACAAGGGAGCTGAGTGTTGTCTGAAAGCAGAGTTAGTTATTATTCTGATAGCAGATTTTTGCTGTGTGATGATGGGCTTAAGGTGGTTTGCAGTGGTAGACCCCCATGCACAGATACCATAATTAAGATAGGGGTAGATTAGTGCATAATATAGTGAGAGGAGAGCAGAGTTAGGAACATAATATCTGATTTTGGAGAGTATACCAACTGTCTTAGAGACTTTCTTAGTTATGTGTTGAATGTGGGTGCTGAAGTTGAGTCTCTTGTCTAGGAATAGGCCAAGAAACTTGCCATCATTTTTATTACTGATGTTAATGTTGTCTATCTGTAGCTGAATTGCATTTGATGATTTGCTTCCAAATAAGATGTAGTAAGTCTTTTCGATGTTTAATGTTAGTTTGTTCGTTGACATCCATAAGTGGACTTTTTTTAATTCATTATTCACAACATTATTTAGTGTATGTGGGTTGAGGTTTGAGTAGATAAGGGTAGTATCGTCAGCAAACAATATAGGTTTGAGAATATTAGAGACATTAGGCAGATCGTTTATATATATAAGAAATAGAAGAGGTCCTAAGATGCTGCCCTGTGGCACTCCAACGGTAATTGGTAGAGTGGAAGAAGTTGTATCATTGATGGTTACATATTGGTGTCTGTCACTAAGATAGGATCGGATGTAGTCAAGGGCAAGGCCTCGGATTCCATAATGCTGGAGTTTAAATAAGAGGTAGTTGTGATTAACAGTATCAAAGGCTTTTCTTAGGTCAATGAAGAGTCCAATCGGAAACTCATTTTTGTCAAGGGCTGAGTAGATAATGTCAAGGAGACTAATGATTGCATCATTGGTACTCTTTTGGGACCGGAAGCCAAACTGGCAGGGGCTGAGTATGTCGAATTTTACGAGGTAGGAATAGAGCTGTTTGTAAATAATTTTTTCAAATATTTTTGATAGAATGGGTAGATTTGATATTGGTCTATAATTGTTTATGTCCGCCGGATTGCCTCCTTTATGGACTGGCGTTACTCTTGCTTTTTTGAGGATATCAGGGAAGGTGTGACACTCTATAGATTTGTTGAACAGTAGTGCTATGGGTGGGGCAAGGGCATGGGAGGCTCTCTTGTACACAATGGACGGAATTTCACTGGTGTTCCCTGCCTTGGTTTTTAGAGAGTGTATGATGGACACAACATCTGCCGGGCTGATTGGTGAAAGGAGAAGAGAGTTTGGATAGCTGCCTGAGAGATATGTGTTAATATGTGTCTGAGTCTGTGGGATTTTACTGGCAAGATTAGCACCAACCGATGAAAAGAAACTATTAAATTCATTTGCCATTTCTAAATCAGTTGACGGTATATCCCCATCCTTGTAGAGTTTTATTTGGTTATGTGAGTGTTGTTTAGTTCCTAGGATACTAGAGATAGTTTTCCAAGTGTTTTTCATGTTGCCTTTTGCTTCATTGAATCTATTCACATAATATGCAAGTTTTGCCTTTCTTATGATACTGGTAAGCATTGATGAGTACCTTTTAGCTACTTCCTTTGAAACTAGGCCAATCCTAACTTTCTTTTCATATTCATGTTTCTTGTTGATTGAGTTGAGAATGCCATTTGTGAGCCATGGATTGTTTAATCTTTTGTCAGTTACTTGCTTTGTAAGAAGGGGACAATGAAGGTTGTAGAGGCTTAGAGTTTTGGAGAGGAAGAGGTTAGCTAATGAATTTATATCATGGGTATTATTGAATTCAGAATCCCAGTTAATATTGTGAAGTGCCTCTGTAAGATTGTCTAAAGCTGATTCACTGTGTAGCCTAAATGAAAATTTCTTGCTTTTTGGTGGTGTTATGTCCATGTTCGCTATGAGAAAGGTAGGATAGTGGTCAGTTGTTCTGTCGTAGATTATACCAGATACAAGGGGAGCTGTTATGTTTGTCCATATGTGGTCCAAGGTAGTGGCTGATGTTTGAGTGACTCGGGTAGGTTTGGTGATAGTGGGGATTAGCATACAGGAGTTCATGCTGTTAAGGAAATAGTCAACTTGAGAGCAGTTTTGTTGACCCAGGTCAATATTAAAGTCTCCTCCCAGAATGATGTGGTTTTTGTTGAGATTGTTGTTTATAATAAGATTCCTTAGGTTGTCTGAGAAAGAAGCTATGTTAGTATTAGGAAATCTATAGATGGCTCCAATAGTCAAAGAGGATTTAAGGGATTTAATTGTAAACTGAGCAAAAGTATATTCACAGTAGTCATCTCTGTCACTAATAACACTGTTGCAGATAAATGTATCTCGGTAATATATAGCTGTGCCACCACCTTTTTTATTAGGCCTACAGTTATGAATGGCTTTATAACCAGCTAAGTTGTAGAGTTGGGTATAGTCTTTATTTAGCCAAGTTTCTGTTAAAATAATGAACGATAGGTTAGTACCTAGTGCTGTGAGTAGTGCATTTAAATCGTCAAAATGTTTACCAAGTGATCTAACATTTTGGTTATAAACTGATAGATAGGTGCTATTTTGGAGTTTGTTTTTAGCCTGGTGTGCTGTGAAATACTTACAATAATGATGATCAATGTGCTGGTTGGTATAGATATGAGACAGAAGATTTTGATCAGGATCAATATCAGTGTGCATAGAGATGCAGAGGGATCACGATACAAGATACACGATAAAGCAAAACACAAGAATAAGAGCAGATACAATAAAATAGTAACAATTTAGAAGTAAAATAAAGATCCAATAGATAGCCAGGGAGGACACAGAAGTTACGTAAAATGACATGAGGCCTCTCTTCCTGCTCAGTTACCTCTGCTATCGTAACCGCATGTTCCTCGTCGGGAGAAGAATCAGGAGACTCTGCTAGAACGTTCTCAATCTGTAGGGGAGAGGACAAATTAAACTTACTTAAATCCGGGTCTGTTTTTACCTGGACATTACCACGGCCCGTCGTTACCTCTGACCTTGCTGTTCTGGCTGACTCGTCCACGACCTTGGGAAGATTGTTGCTCCAACCTGTCACCAAGTCGTTGGCTAGTACCACGTCAATCCCAGCCACAGGGAGGGTATCGACTACTGCCAACGCACATGTGCCGCTGAAGTAAGGCGAGTCGAGATGTACCGGCACTAAGGGGCCATATCACCATGATATAAAAAATTGTTGTAGGGTATTCATAATTTATTATCCTGATACATGTGAAAGGTGCTGCACCTAGGCCAAGTTTCAGCATCTCAGCCTAAATAGAGACGGAGAAAAAAAAAAAAAAAAAAGAAGAATTTTTCAACCATGTTCAATTGATTTCACAGCCCACAATTGTGAACCAAAATCATTTATACGACACTCAGCTATGACCTTACTATATAATAAAGATTTGCATGTCACATCATTATCCCAGATGTATTTAGTGCAATAATACAGATTTATAAAAGTTTCCCAAAAATGTATGCAACAAAATGAAGTGTATCATTATTTATAAAATCAATAAATCTACGTAGATAAGAATAATGACATGCGTTTATAGAGTCGTAAACTCTACATATAATGTGCAAGTTTCATGTAAATTGAATAATAAATAAAGGCTGTGAAATGAGATCTAGTTGTAAAAGTTGGAGTTGCGGAGCGTGCTCGACAAGTTTACTCAACCTGCGGTCACTCGTGCAACCCGTTCTCGCAAATTCGTAAAGTCAATATTGACTTATTAACTACGTGCATAGGTGATATACTAAACATAATAGATACCCTTAAAAAGATTCATAGAAAACACCGACCTTACCTAACCTTGTTAGTATCTTAAGATAAGCATCTTATTGCTTCGTAATTACAATTATTACTTAACCTATACCTATTATAGGTTAGGTAATAATTGTAATTACGAAGCAATAAGATGCTTATCTTAAGATACTAACAAGGTTAGGTAAGGTTGGTGTTTTCTATGAATCTTTTTAAGGGTATCTATTATGTTAAGTATGTCACCTATGCACATATTTAATAAGTCAATATTGACTTATTAAATTTGCGAGAACGGGTTGCACTCGTGACTGGTGATTTACGCATTGCGGCCAGCTCGTATGGAGAGCTCGCATGCATCTAGCTGTCAATGCTTTTCTCTTGTTCGTTTGGTAAGTCATATTGCAGTACAAATAGCAAAAATAGCATGTTCTGGGAGATATTGTGTGAGCGCGTCAGCATACATCCTCTCTCCATGAGAGACACGCAGTCACTGACTGCACCACCCTCGTGTCAGACAATTAGTGTTGCCATATGTGTTAGTTTATATTCATTTTATTCATAACATGTTATTTTCAACGCCATTACGAAAAATAAGACATCTACAACGTAAGATACAATACCCCGCGGCGTACTCACGGCGCGAGGACCAGATTCACGAAAGTTGCAGCGGGAAATTTGACTCTAATTACGTTATTTTTCAAGATATCATTAAACGGTTTGGACCACAGTGTTGCCAGAACGTTGTAGTATTTTTCGTAATTTTTCGTAAATATTCCATTTTTCATCGGATTTTCGGGTACCATGGCCCCTAAGGGGGCGATGTACCGCGTCCTTGGAAACCCAACCAGGACAACCTTTTGTCTCCCATCCACATTCACTCCCTCGGGTAACGAGCTTCTCACGATCAGGGACTGGGCTGCTCCACTATCTCTGAGCACTACAACTGATCTACCAGTATGATCACTCGTTACGTACCCGCTTGAAGTGTGAGGGGCGAACAAACTTGATCCTTCCTGCGTCGTTGTCGACTGGCTTCCAGCTGGTGGTATTACACAGCTCATCATCATCACCTCCCTACGTGCGCTGCCACCTCTTCTGCCTCGGCACATAGCAGCTACATGCCCTTTCTGCCCACAGGTCCAGCACACCACATTCCTCCTTGGACTACGGTGTTTCGGACTGCTAGGACTGGTCCGTCGAGGGCTACTTCGGGGCGTTTTCTTAGCGCTTCGTGGGACGGGAGTCTCTTCTTTGTCCTGAGGTTTGTCAAACCGGCGTTGGTAATGCCTTGGGACGTACTTAGCAGAAGGCCTGTGCGTCAGGATATACTCTTCAGCCATGGTGGCTGCCGCACTCAAGGTCTCTACCTGCTGTTCCTCTAAATACGTCTTCAGGTCTCCAGACAAACAATCCTTGAAGTCCTCTAGCAGTATAAGCTGCTCGAGGTCTTCTTTGGTCTCCACCTTCCGAGAGGCACACCACTCCTGAAAAAGTCGCTCCTTGATTGTGGCGAATTCGGTGAAGGTGTGCTCTGAGGTCTTCTTCAGGTTCCTGAACTTCTGCCTGTAAGCCTCAGGTACCAATTGGTACGCCATGAGCACGACCTTCTTCACCTTGTCGTAATCGCCGGAGTCGTCAAGGGATAACGTGGAGTAGGCGATTTGGGCCTTCCCAGTCAAGACTGACTGTATCATGATGGCCCAATTCTCCCTTGGCCACTCCAAAGAGGCAGCGACTTTCTCGAAGGCTGCGAAGAACTTAGAAACTTCCTTCTCGTTGAACTTCGGGACCATTTTGATGTTCCTTACCGGATCGAAACTGCTGGCTTCCGTCGTTGGCCTCCGACCACCTAACCATAATACTTCTAGCTCATGTTGTCTCTCTCTTTCTTTTTCTTCTCTCTCTCGCTGTTTCTCTTCCCTTTCTCGCTCTTCTCTTTCTCGTTTCTCTTCTAATTCTAGACGCCTCATCGCCAATTCCTTTTCTTTCATCTCCATTTCTTTATTTTTCATCTCCACTTCTTTATCTTTTAATTCTCGTTCTAATTCTAACTTCTTCCACTCTATCTCACGATTTATTTCCAAGGCACGCATTTTGACTGTAAGAAAGCTAATGTTCAGCTCACCTGCATCACTGTCAATGTCGCTGCCTTTATCTTCCTTTTCCGTGGAAGCTATTCCCTCACCTTCCTTTGTACTAGGAGTCTCGCCTTCCTGTTTCTCTTCTGCCTTCAAGTGCCGGTGAACCTTGGACAAGATCTCCACACGGGAATCACTGGCACAGATCTTTATCTCCAGGTAGGCGCTCACTAGTACAAGTTCTGGTTTGCTCAGATATTTTAATCTGGCAAGACAGTCCTCTCTGTTCAGAAAAGCCTGAACATCGTCCAGATCATCGATGGTAGCTTTTTCTGCCATTGTCACAGATGGAACACTAAACTAGCACTTAACACACCGCTTTCACGTTAGCACTTAATGCACCGAGCACTGTTCTACGCCAATATTGCACTTTATCGCACCAAACACTGCACTTGCCAATATTGCACGTAATCTTTCTAACAACGTGACTTAACATAAGCTTTCCCCCTTCCATTTCTTTCTTTCTCTTTCCCTTTCTTTCTCTCTTCTCCCTTTTTCTGTTCATTGTCTTCTACGCTCCCTTGCTATCCTCTTCTTATTCCTATTACTATCTCCTTCGGTGGTTATAATAGGAGCTGCCTCGTATGGGCCAATAGGCCTGCTGCAGTTCTCATTACTACTATCCCCTACACCTGACTTTCCTCCTCAGCTCTCTCTTGCCTATTTAATGCCTGTCCCTACCTGTCCTCATCACAATCGACTTGAGAATGGTCCAGGACGGACCGAAACGTCGTCGTCCCTTCAATTTCTAGTGTGTGGTCTGGTCAACATACTTCAGCCACGTTATTGTGACTCATCGCCTGCATATGGATACCACACGTACGCGTCTTACTCTGTTTAATTTCTTTGATGCTCTACCTTCCTTCAAACGGCCTTTTCGCGCCTTTGAATCTTCCCTTCTTGCCGCCAAGCGTCGAAAGAACCAGCTCAGGTTTCTTAAAGACTGTCTTGCTGAGCAAGTTCTCCCTCATTCTTTATCTCACTTTCTCCAGTTCAACACTTCGGGATCTCCTTTCCCTGAACATGCCCGCCTTCTTCTTCAAGAACTTATTCATGCCACCTCCTTGCAAGTTGACGAGGCTTTTCTTGCTGTTCGTCAACAGCAACGCTTTCTGTCCTCTTCTCTTCCCAGTGATCTATGCAATATCATTTTTCCAATTGCATTTGACACTGCTCACGTCTCCTCTTCCCACCACTCCTCCACACTACACAACAAACTTCAACGCCTGATCTCCAACAGTCCTTGGGCCAAATACTCTCTCTCTGACTGTGTTACCAACCTTTCGTCCTACTCTCTTTCTAAGCACCAGCAAGAACTTCCTGGTCTTGGTCTGTCTTTTGCTACTTCCCCTGGCCCACGCTGTGGTATTGATCTCATTAGTTCCTTTGACAGGTTTGTCAATTCTAACTCTAGTACTCTTTCGGACCTGTCTGCCTTTAGAGGGGCCCTTATCCCCGTTCTTAAGAACATAAGAACAAAGGTAACTGCAGAAGGCCTATTGGCCCATACGAGGCAGCTCCTATTCTATAACCACCCAATCCCACTCATATACTTGTCCAACCCGTGCTTGAAACAATCGAGGGACCCCACCTCCACAATGTTACGCGGCAATTGGTTCCACAAATCAACAACCCTGTTACTGAACCAGTATTTACCCAAGTCTTTCCTAAATCTAAACTTATCCAATTTATATCCATTGTTTCGTGTTCTGTCCTGTGTTGATACTTTTAATACCCTATTAATATCCCCCCGGTTATGTCCATTCATCCACTTGTAAACCTCTATCATGTCACCCCTAACTCTTCGCCTTTCCAGTGAATGCAACTTAAGCTTTGTTAATCTTTCTTCATATGAAAGATTTCTAATTTGGGGAATTAACTTAGTCATCCTACGCTGGACACGTTCAAGTGAATTTATATCCATTCTATAATATGGCGACCAAAACTGAACTGCATAATCTAAATGGGGCCTAACTAGAGCAAGATATAGCTTGAGAACCACACCAGGTGTCTTGTTACTAACGCTGCGATTAATAAATCCAAGTGTCCGATTTGCCTTATTACGAACATTTATGCATTGATCCTTTTGTTTTAAATTCTTACTAATCATAACTCCCAGATCCCTTTCGCAATCCGACTTCGCAATCACAACACCATCTAGCTCGTATCTTGTAACTCTATCATCATTACCTAACCTCAGAACTTTACATTTATCAGCATTAAACTGCATCTGCCAATCCTTTGACCATTTCAAAACCCTATCTAGATCAACTTGAAGTGATAGTGAGTCCTCCTCCGAATTAATTTCCCTACCGATTTTCGTATCATCGGCAAATTTGCAAATGTTGCTACTCAAACCTGAATCTAAATCATTTATATATATTATAAACAACAGAGGTCCCAGGACAGAGCCTTGAGGCACTCCACTTACAACATTTTCCCACTCTGACTTGATTCCATTTATACTAACTCTCTGTTTCCTTTGGTATAGCCATGCCCTAATCCAGCTTAATATAGCACCCCCAATACCATGAGACTCTATTTTTTTAATCAGTCTTTCATGTGGCACTGTATCAAAAGCTTTGCTAAAGTCAAGGTATACAACATCGCAATCCTTACCACTATCAACTGCCTCAACAATGCTAGAATAAAAAGATAACAAATTTGTTAAACATGAACGGCCATTTATAAAACCATGTTGCGACTCAATTATTAATTTATGTTTTTCAAGATGAAGACGAATTTTATTTGCTATTATAGATTCGAGTAACTTTCCCACTATAGACGTTAGGCTAATTGGTCGATAGTTAGACGCAAGTGATCTATCTCCTTTCTTAAAAACTGGTATCACATTAGCAACTTTCCAAAACTCTGGCACTCTGCCTGACTCTATTGATTTATTAAATATGGTTGACAGTGGGTCACAAAGCTCCTCTTTGCATTCTTTAAGCACCCTAGCAAACACTTCATCCGGCCCTGGGGATTTGTTTGGTTTGAGTTTTACTATTTGTTTAAGAACATCCTCCCTGGTAACTGCTAAACTCGTCAACCTGTCCTCGTCCCCACCCACATAGACTTGTTCGGCTGAAGGCATATTGTTAAGTTCCTCTTTAGTAAATACAGATACAAAATATTTATTAAAAATACTACTCATCTCTTCATCACTATCTGTTATTTGACCTGTCTCAGTTTTTAATGGACCTATCCTTTCCCTAGTCTTAGTACGATATAACTGAAAAAACCCTTTAGGATTTGTCTTTGCTTGCCCTGCTATGCGAACTTCATAGTTTCTTTTTGCTTTCCTTATCTCTTTTTTAACATTTCTAACCAGTTGTACGAATTCCTGTTCTAAAGTGACCTCCCCATTTTTAATCCTTTTGTACCAAGCTCTCTTTTTACCTATAAGGTTCTTCAAATTCTTTGTTATCCACTTTGGGTCATTAGTATACGATCTATTCAATTTGTATGGTATACTACGTTCCTGTGCTTTGTTTAGAATATTCTTAAATAAGTTATATATTGAATCCACATCGAAATCCCCATTTAAGTCACCTATCGCTGGGTTCATGTCTCGCTCCAAGACCGGCCCACACCCCATACCCAAGCCTTTCCAATCAATTTGACCCAAAAAATTTCTTAGGCTATTAAAATCAGCTTTTCGAAAATCTGGCACTTTAACAGAATTTTCTCCTACTGGTCTATTCCATTCTATGCTAAATCTGATTTCTTTGTGATCACTGCTCCCTAGCTCACTCCCTATTTCGATGTCATTAATTTGCGTTTCCCTGTTAGTTAACACTAAATCTAAAATATTATTTTCCCGTGTTGGTTCCTTAATGTGTTGCGTAAGAAAGCAATCGCGTCAATTAATTCTAGAAAATCTTCTGCTTCACTATTCCCTGTTTTGTTCAACCAACCGCTAAAATTAAAGTCACCCATGACATAAATACTGTTAGATCTAGATGCTCTAGATATTTCATCCCATAGATGCTTTGCTTCCATTCTGTCTAAATTTGGTGGCCTATATATTACTCCTATTATAATATTATTAGCTTTTTCGTTTAATTCAATCCAAATAGTTTCTGTGTGTGGCTCTGTTTTGATTCCCTCTTTGAGACTACATTTCAAATTGTCCCTAACAAATATGGCTACTCCACCTCCTCGTCTAATATATCTATCTGTGTGAAATAGTTTAAATCCATATATTTGATATTCAGCTAATAGTTCTCTATTTTCTACATTCATCCACGTTTCGGTAAGTGCAATAATATCTATTTTTTCTGTGCAGACAAGAGCATTTAATTCGTTAATTTTATTTCTTAGACTTCTACTGTTAGTGTAATATACCCTAAGTGAATTGTTATTTTGCGGACCTTCTCTTTCCCTGATCGTTTTGCCAATTCCTTTCTCCCACAAACACATACTTTTATTACCTCCTTCCTCCAAATCAATTCCCATACCTCTATCTACTAACAGTTTAAACCCAAACAAACACCTCTAACCACTTCTTCTAGCGAGTTCGCAACAGCAACAACCCCAGCTCTCGATAGATGCACCCCATCACGAGCATACATTTCATTTCGTACAACTGGTTAGAAATGTTAAAAAAGAGATAAGGAAAGCAAAAAGAAACTATGAAGTTCGCATAGCAGGGCAAGCAAAGACAAATCCTAAAGGGTTTTTTCAGTTATATCGTACTAAGACTAGGGAAAGGATAGGTCCATTAAAAACTGAGACAGGTCAAATAACAGATAGTGATGAAGAGATGAGTAGTATTTTTAATAAATATTTTGTATCTGTATTTACTAAAGAGGAACTTAACAATATGCCTTCAGCCGAACAAGTCTATGTGGGTGGGGACGAGGACAGGTTGACGAGTTTAGCAGTTACCAGGGAGGATGTTCTTAAACAAATAGTAAAACTCAAACCAAACAAATCCCCAGGGCCGGATGAAGTGTTTGCTAGGGTGCTTAAAGAATGCAAAGAGGAGCTTTGTGACCCACTGTCAACCATATTTAATAAATCAATAGAGTCAGGCAGAGTGCCAGAGTTTTGGAAAGTTGCTAATGTGATACCAGTTTTTAAGAAAGGAGATAGATCACTTGCGTCTAACTATCGACCAATTAGCCTAACGTCTATTGTGGGAAAGTTACTGGAATCTATAATAGCAAATAAAATTCGTCTTCATCTTGAAAAACATAAATTAATAATTGAGTCGCAACATGGTTTTATAAATGGCCGTTCATGTTTAACAAATTTGTTATCTTTTTATTCTAGCATTGTTGAGGCAGTTGATAGTGGTAAGGATTGCGATGTTGTATACCTTGACTTTAGCAAAGCTTTTGATACAGTGCCACATGAAAGACTGATTAAAAAAATAGAGTCTCATGGTATTGGGGGTGCTATATTAAGCTGGATTAGGGCATGGCTATACCAAAGGAAACAGAGAGTTAGTATAAATGGAATCAAGTCAGAGTGGGAAAATGTTGTAAGTGGAGTGCCTCAAGGCTCTGTCCTGGGACCTCTGTTGTTTATAATATATATAAATGATTTAGATTCAGGTTTGAGTAGCAACATTTGCAAATTTGCCGATGATACGAAAATCGGTAGGGAAATTAATTCGGAGGAGGACTCACTATCACTTCAAGTTGATCTAGATAGGGTTTTGAAATGGTCAAAGGATTGGCAGATGCAGTTTAATGCTGATAAATGTAAAGTTCTGAGGTTAGGTAATGATGATAGAGTTACAAGATACGAGCTAGATGGTGTTGTGATTGCGAAGTCGGATTGCGAAAGGGATCTGGGAGTTATGATTAGTAAGAATTTAAAACAAAAGGATCAATGCATAAATGTTCGTAATAAGGCAAATCGGACACTTGGATTTATTAATCGCAGCGTTAGTAACAAGACACCTGGTGTGGTTCTCAAGCTATATCTTGCTCTAGTTAGGCCCCATTTAGATTATGCAGTTCAGTTTTGGTCGCCATATTATAGAATGGATATAAATTCACTTGAACGTGTCCAGCGTAGGATGACTAAGTTAATTCCCCAAATTAGAAATCTTTCATATGAAGAAAGATTAACAAAGCTTAAGTTGCATTCACTGGAAAGGCGAAGAGTTAGGGGTGACATGATAGAGGTTTACAAGTGGATGAATGGACATAACCGGGGGGATATTAATAGGGTATTAAAAGTATCAACACAGGACAGAACACGAAACAATGGATATAAATTGGATAAGTTTAGATTTAGGAAAGACTTGGGTAAATACTGGTTCAGTAACAGGGTTGTTGATTTGTGGAACCAATTGCCGCGTAACATTGTGGAGGTGGGGTCCCTCGATTGTTTCAAGCATGGGTTGGACAAGTATATGAGTGGGATTGGGTGGTTATAGAATAGGAGCTGCCTCGTATGGGCCAATAGGCCTTCTGCAGTTACCTTTGTTCTTATGTTCTTATGTTCTTATTTCTTCCATAGAAGTGTTCCCAGTTGTCTATGAAAGATATTGCATTTGATTTGCAATATCTTTCCAGCCGGCAATTGACACCAAGTGCCCTCGATATCCATTCATTTCCCACTCCCTTTCTTGGAAGAATGCCACATATGATCGGGATTCCTCCCTTGCTCCTAACTAACTCTATGGCTGTTTTATACCTCTGAATCAGTTCCTCACTCCTGACTCGACCAACATCATTTCCTCCCACGCTAATGCAAATAATGGGATTGTTCCCATTACCAGCCATAATATCATTCATGTTGTTTATAATATCACCAATGCCAGCTCCGGGATAGCAAACCCTTAACCTGTTCCCCCTATCTCTAGCACAAAACGTTCTATCCAAATACCTTATCTGGGAATCTCCCACAACTAATGTTTGCTTAGGTACTTCCTTTACTTTCTGAGGGGCCTGCGCTTCCTTTCTCTTCGTTGCTTTCCCTTTTGCGCGATCCACAGTCTCTCCACAGCACTCGTCCTCCAAAACGTCAAATGAATTTGAAGTTGCTATGGCGTTTGAAGGCGGCTTTATCAAAGTCTTCTTAAGGCCCCTGTCTTTCGCAACTCTCCAAGACGAGGTCCCTTTACTGCTGGTCTCCTCCTTCGTTACTTCTCGTTGTTTTTTAAGCTGACGCACCTCCTCCCGCAGAGAGTCCAACTCTGTCCTCAGGGCTCCCACTAGAGTCACCAGGTCCTTCACTACAACTTCCATATTGCTATGATAATATAACAGCTATTTATAGGTTCTTGACAGCTTGTTTTCTAAAAATAACCACCTTCCTCGTCGCTTCCAGCTTGCCCTTGCCTCCCTGAAATCTAACAACTCTATTCTTATCCTTCCTTCAGACAAAAGCAATTCGGTGGTTGTCCTTGACCGTGAGGACTACCTCCGAAAAGCAGATGTCTTGCTCTCTGACTCTCACACTTATGCTCCTCTGACTTCTAACCCTTTAGATCGCCTCAAAACTTCCTTTAACCGCAAACTAAGACAGCTCTCTAGTCTTTGCCCTCCTGACTTTGATCTCATTAAACGTTTCCGTGTCATCTGCCCTTCTCTTCCTTATTTCTATGGTCTTCCTAAGACTCATAAACCTGGTGTTCCTCTTCGTCCTATCATTTCTTCACGGGGCTCTGTCAGCTATCCTCTTGCCTCCTGGCTCGCTAAAACCCTGACACCTTACCTTGGCACTTTTTCCCCTGCCCACCTTCGTCACTCTCAGGACTTCATAGAAAGACTGCGCCTGCAACCCTCTTGTAAAATGCTTAGTCTTGATGTCGACTCTCTGTTCACTAATGTTCCGCTCGATGACGTTCTCTCTTTCCTCAGACAGAAGGCGTCAGAGGGTCTCCTTCCTCTCCCACTTCCCACTGACGTTTTCCTCGATCTCATTAGACTCTGTGTTGAATCTAACTCTTTCTCTTTCAACGGTAAATATTACACTCAAACTTTCGGTGTCGCTATGGGTTCCCCTCTCTCCCCTGTTCTTGCTAATTTCTACATGGAATACTTCGAAACTGTTCTTCTTCCTTCTATTGATACTCGTCCCTCTCTCTGGCTTCGCTATGTTGATGACATTTTTGCTTTATGGCCTCATGACCTTAATCTTTTCCAGCCTTTCCTCGCCTCTCTTAACAATCTGGCTCCTTCTATCCATTTCAAAGTTGAGTGGGAATCTAATTCCCTCCTTCCTTTTCTTGATGTTCATGTTCACAGCTCTGTGTCTGGGTTCTCTTTCTCTGTCTACCGTAAACCCATGCATAGTGGCATGTACATACACTTCTTTTCCTACCATCCTCCTTCTGTTAAGAAAAGTGTCCTCGTCTCTCTCTTCCTCCGCGCTCTACGCATCAGCGACCCTCAGTTTCTTGATTCTGAAATTGCCTTTATCTACAAATCATTCTCTCGCCTTGGTTATCCTTTGCATTTCATCAACTGTGCCCACTCTCAAGCTAAACGAAATTTCTTTCATCCTAAACCTGCTTCCAACACTAAGAACATAAGAACCAAGGTAACTGCAGAAGGCCTATTGGCCCATACGAGGCAGCTCCTATTCTATAACCACCCAATCCCACTCATATACTTGTCCAACCCGTGCTTGAAACAATCGAGGGACCCCACCTCCACAATGTTACGCGGCAATTGGTTCCACAAATCAACAACCCTGTTACTGAACCAGTATTTACCCAAGTCTTTCCTAAATCTAAACTTATCCAATTTATACCCATTGTTTCGTGTTCTGTCCTGTGTTGATACTTTTAATACCCTATTAATATCCCCCCGGTTATGTCCATTCATCCACTTGTAAACTTCTATCATGTCACCCCTAACTCTTCGCCTTTCCAGCGAATGCAACTTAAGCTTTGTTAATCTTTCTTCATATGAAAGATTTCTAATTTGGGGAATTAACTTAGTCATCCTACGCTGGACACGTTCAAGTGAATTTATATCCATTCTATAATATGGCGACCAAAACTGAACTGCATAATCTAAATGGGGCCTAACTAGAGCAAGATATAGCTTGAGAACCACACCAGGTGTCTTGTTACTAACGCTGCGATTAATAAATCCAAGTGTCCGATTTGCCTTATTACGAACATTTATGCATTGATCCTTTTGTTTTAAATTCTTACTAATCATAACTCCCAGATCCCTTTCGCAATCCGACTTCGCAATCACAACACCATCTAGCTCGTATCTTGTAACTCTATCATCATTACCTAACCTCAGAACTTTACATTTATCAGCATTAAACTGCATCTGCCAATCCTTTGACCATTTCAAAACCCTATCTAGATCAACTTGAAGTGATAGTGAGTCCTCCTCCGAATTAATTTCCCTACCGATTTTCGTATCATCGGCAAATTTGCAAATGTTGCTACTCAAACCTGAATCTAAATCACAATCTAGTTCACACTGCTCCTCCTGCTTCTAATGCTGCTGGTGTCTACTCTATTTCCTGTTCATCTTGTCCTCTCCAATACTTTGGCGAAACTGGCCGTACACTGAATGACAGACTTAAAGAACACAAGAGAAGTGTTAAGTCTGCTGACACTAACAATGCTCTCTTCTGCCATGTGAGGGATTCTAATCATCCCATTGATTGGTCTTCCTCCAAATTAATCTTTCCTGCCTCTACTCTACACAGACGCCGTCTTGTAGAATCGGCTCTTATTAACAATGTACCCAACATGAACTTGAGTCCTGGCTTTGTTGCTGTGGACTCTTCCCTTTCACAGTATATACTCAAATGCTCTAATCTTTCTAACAAACGTGACTTAACATAAGCTTTCCCCCTTCCATTTCTTTCTTTCTCTTTCCCTTTCTTTCTCTCTTCTCCCTTTTTCTGTTCATTGTCTTCTACGCTCCCTTGCTATCCTCTTCTTATTCCTATTACTATCTCCTTCGGTGGTTATAATAGGAGCTGCCTCGTATGGGCCAATAGGCCTGCTGCAGTTCTCATTACTACTATCCCCTACACCTGACTTTCCTCCTCAGCTCTCTCTTGCCTATTTAATGCCTGTCCCTACCTGTCCTCATCACAATCGACTTGAGAATGGTCCAGGACGGACCGAAACGTCGTCGTCCCTTCAATTTCTAGTGTGTGGTCTGGTCAACTTGCACGTAATCACTTCGGGCACCGCACTACACAATATTGCACCGAATCCCAGCGAACACTTCGCTCTACAATATTGCACTGAATCACAGCAAACACTTCGCTCTACAATATTGCACTGAATCACTGAGCACCGCACTAGTCAATATTGCACTTAATCGCTTAGTCACAGCGAGCACCGCACTGCACAATATTGCACTTAGTCACTCTTGAGCACCGCACAGGACGTATAACGTCACAATCGTCACACACAGGGGGAATTATATACAGGGATTACGCCACTTCACCACCCCTGTCAAATATACTTAACAAGGGGACGGATCCCGCTGGGGATGCCAATTATGTTACGGCCCTTTCGGGACGCAACGGGGTTCTTACTCTGATGTTGTTAGAGGAAGTTGTATCCGACCCCAAGCCAGTAGTGGCTTTCAAGGGATGTGATCCGTGACGCAAGTAACTTAAAGGGGAAGGGAAATAAAGGCAAAAACTTAATATAATATATTGACCACCACCAATAAATAATATATAAAAAGATTACACGGGGGGAGGGGTATTAACACTGTACACAAACGTCTTCTCCTGAAGACGCTGGAATTAAGCTCTCGGTGCTAAGTCTTCGGTGCTTTCGTGGCCTCACAACGAATCCTTTGAGAAGCTGAGCCTACCCTGGCCACAGGTCAGCCAAAACACAGGTCCACTGGGGGCACCGCCGTGGAGGCCGTCAACCACAAGTCCAGCAGGTCTGCTGGCAGGTTCCGGACCAGCAACGCTGGTAAGGCCACTCCACGAGCGATATTAGGGTAACGCCCTAGTCAGGAGCCTCGTGTGATACCACAAATCACTCTCCTGTCCTCAATACCCCAGTGGATAATCGTCTCCAGCAGTCGGTCCCGGGTAATCCTTCTACTGCCACTCCACTGGCAGGGTAACACCACAGTGTTCTTCCGGGGGACGACTTCACAGCTCCTGCAGCAAAGCACAAGGTATGGAGACGGCTGCCTTGGGTAGACTGACTCAACTTCCATCACAGCAGTCCCAGGTCGACTCTGTAAGCAGACACGTCATCAATAACAGGGACACTAAACACCTCACTTACAGGCTCAGACACAAACGCCCACCTATCCACTCCATAGATGGCGCAGTTGTCTGAGCTTCACCTCACCAGAGGTCAGCAGCGGCTGCGTTGTAAGCTGCACAGGACTGGAAACCGGCCCTTGTGGCCAGTACTCGTCGTCCTCACCAGGTGTCGTCGTTCGCTTGGAGGGGGTTTCGGGAGCCGACCCACAGATGGTCGTCGTCACTATTGGTCGTCACTGCTCCGTGCTCGGACGCTGGATCCGGGTTCGTAACAAAGACTGTACCTCTCTCAACCAGTTTAAGATAAAAACTAAACACTAACTAATAAATTCCCTGTAACCTACCTCACTCCTCTATTGTCAACCCATGTCTGTTATTTTTTTTTTTGTTTAATCACCACTGTTTGTCAACCTATTGTATTTGTGCTGCTTTTTCAGTCATGTTCCCCCTTTTTTTTATCTTTATTTGTATTTGTTCTCAACACTTTTTATTCTTTATGCTCAATTAGTATTAAGTTCTAGATATTAATGTTTTTCTTGCCCGAAACGCATTGCGTAATAGTGGCTTTAGGCATTGTATGTACCAGCTCTATCTATATATCAATCCATTAATGTAACATCACTTGTATGTATATACCTTACCTGAATAAACATATTTATATTTATTTATTTATTTGCTTTTATTCTTGTGTTTTGCTTTATCGTGTATCTTGTATCGTGATCCCTCTGCATCTCTATGCACACTGATATTGATCCTGATCAAAATCTTCTGTCTCATATCTACACCAACCAGCACATTGATCATCATTATTGCAAGTATTTCACAGCACACCAGGCTAAAAACAAACTTCAAAATAGCACCTGTCTATCAGTTTATAACCAAAATGTTAGATCACTTGGTAAACATTTTGACGATTTAAATGCATTACTCACAGCAATAGGTACTAACCTATCGTTCATTATTTTAACAGAAACTTGGCTAAATAAAGACTATACCCAACTCTACAACTTAGCTGGTTATAAAGCCATTCATAACTGTAGGCCTAATAAAAAAGGTGGTGGCACAGCTATATATTACCGAGATACATTTATCTGCAACAGTGTTATTAGTGACAGAGATGACTACTGTGAATATACTTTTGCTCAGTTTACAATTAAATCCCTTAAATCCTCTTTGACTATTGGAGCCATCTATAGATTTCCCAATACTAACATAGCTTCTTTCTCAGACAACCTAAGGAATCTTATTATAAACAACAATCTCAACAAAAACCACATCATTCTGGGAAAAGATTTTAATATTGACCTGGGTCAACAAAATTGCTCTGAAGTTGACTATTTCCTTAACAGCATGAACTCCTGTATGCTAATCCCCACAATCACCAAACCTACCCGAGTCACTCAAACATCAGCCACTACCTTGGACCACATATGGACAAACATAACAGCTCCCCTTGTATCTGGTATAATCTACGACAGAACAACTGACCACTATCTTACCTTTCTCATAGCGAACATGGACATAACACCACCAAAAAGCAAGAAACTTTCATTTAGGCTACACAGTGAATCAGCTTTAGACAATCCCTTGCTAATGATATTCCATCTTCCAGTACTGACTTTAAGGACTATCTTACAGGGAACTATCCCCAGTCTCGGTACCTAAAGCCTATTAATTCCATTGACGTCAATGAGATAATCCTTTCCCTTAAAACCAAGTCTGGTGCCCTTGAGGAGATACCAACTTTAATCAACAAAAAAGCCTCCAGATCTTTAGCCCCTGCTATTGCTTTGCTCTTCAACAAGTCACTTGAACTCCAAACCTTTCCAGATATTCTAAAAAAAGCGAGAGTAACGCCTGTCCACAAATGTGGTGATCTCACAGATGTTAACAACTACAGACCTATATCAATCCTGCCAAACATGTCAAAAATTTTTGAAAAACTAATCTATAAGCAGCTTTACTCATATCTAGCCAAACTCAATATACTTAGCCCTTGCCAATATGGCTTCAGGCCCAAAAAAAGCACTAACGATGCACTTATTAGTATGCTTAACTCGATTCATACAGCTCTTGATAAAAATGAGTTCCCTGTTGGGTTATTTGTGGACCTGCGTAAAACTTTCGATACTGTCAACCACCAAAACCTTCTTCTTAAATTACATCATTATGGTGTCAGAGGACACTCCCTACAATACCTCAAATCCTACCTTACTGACAGGCTCCAATGTGTTTCTGTGAATAATACAATTTCTCCCACCCTACCCATCAACATTGGTGTTCCCCAGGGCAGCATACTTGGCCCTCTCCTCTTTCTCATCTACATTAATGACCTTCCAAATGCCTCCCAACACCTCAATCCAATTCTATTTGCTGACGACACAACCTTCATTTACTCCAGTCCTGATCCCCTTGCTCTAAATGCCACAGTAAATACTGAGCTAAATAAAGTCCATCTGTGGCTAACTGCCAACAAACTCACCCTTAACATTGACAAAACCTTCTATATTCTGTTTGGCAATAAATCCTCTAATCAAATAAATCTCAAAATAAACAATACCCAAATTTGTAACAAATTAGATGGCAAATTCCTTGGCATTCTCATTGACCACAAGCTGAATTTCCAGGGACACATTCTAAACATATCAAAAAAAGTTTCAAAAACTGTGGGCATTCTTTCTAAGATCATATATTATAATAATAATAATAATAATAATAATAATAATAATAATAATAATAATAATTTTTATTTAGGCAAAGGTACATACATAAAGAGATTTTACAAAGTTTGTTGGCTTTATAGATAGAGCTAGTACATACAATGCCTAAAGCCACTATTACGCAAAGCATTTCGGGCAGGAAAAAACACTACTGACTAAAGCTTAAAACTAATGGGTAAAAAGAAAAAAATGTGTTGAGTACAAATAAAAATAGAGGTAAAAGAGGGGGGAACATTGTTGAAAAAACAGCACAAATACAATTACAAATTATTACAGAAAATTACATTAAAACAGCGTTGATTTGAAAAACAAAAAAAAAACAAAAAACATACATGGGTTGACAATAGAGGGGTAAGGTAGGTTACAGGGAATTTATTAGGTATAGCTTCGTTTTTAACTTAAACTGGTTGAGAGAGGTACTGTCTTTAACATGGTTGGGAAGGTCATTCCACATTCTGGGCCCCTTGATTTGTAGAGCATTTCTGGTTTGATTAAGTCGTACTCTAGGAATATCAAAACTGTATTTATTTCTGGTGTGGTGCTCATGGGTTCTGTTACAACCTTCTATGAAGCTTTTGAGATCAGGATTGGCATTATAGTTTAGCGTTTTATATATGTATAATACACATGAGAGAATGTGCAGTGACTTAATGTCTAACATATTCAGGGATTTGAGTGGGGGTACCGAGTGATGTCTGGGGCCAGAATTGGATATTGTCCTAATAGCAGCTTTGTGTTGAGTAATTAGAGGACGTAAGTGATTTTGGGTAGTAGAGCCCCAAGCACAAATACCATAGTTGAGATATGGATAGATAAGGGAGTAATAGAGAGTCACCAGGGCAGGGCGTGGTACATAATATCTGATCTTAGAAAGAATGCCCACAGTTTTTGAAACTTTTTTTGATATGTTTAGAATGTGCCCCTGGAAATTCAGCTTGTGGTCAATGAGAATGCCAAGGAATTTGCCATCTAATTTGTTACAAATTTGGGTATTGTTTATTTTGAGATTTATTTGATTAGAGGATTTATTGCCAAACAGAATATAGAAAGTTTTGTCAAGGTTAAGGGTGAGTTTGTTGGCAGTTAGCCACAGATGGACTTTATTTAGCTCAGTATTTACTGTGGCATTTAGAGCAAGGGGTTCAGGACTGGAGTAAATGAAGGTTGTGTCGTCAGCAAATAGGATTGGTTTGAGGTGTTGGGAGGCATTTGGAAGGTCATTAATGTAGATGAGAAAGAGGAGAGGGCCAAGTATGCTGCCCTGGGGAACACCAATGTTGATGGGTAGGGTGGGAGAAATTGTATTATTCACAGAAACACATTGGAGCCTGTCAGTAAGGTAGGATTTGAGGTACTGTAGGGAGTGTCCTCTGACACCATAATGATGTAATTTAAGAAGAAGGTTTTGGTGGTTGACAGTATCAAAAGCTTTACGCAGGTCCACAAATAACCCAACAGGGAACTCATTTTTATCAAGAGCTGTATGAATTGAGTTAAGCATACTTAAGTGCATCGTTAGTGCTTTTTTTTGGCCTGAAGCCATATTGGCAAGGGCTAAGTATATTGAGTTTGGCTAGATATGAGTAAAGCTGCTTATAGATTACTTTTTCAAAAATTTTTGACAAGTTTGGCCGGATTGATATAGGTCTGTAGTTGTTAACATCTGTGAGATCACCACATTTGTGGACAGACGTTACTCTCGCTTTTTTTAGAATATCTGGAAAGGTTTGGAGTTCAAGTGACTTGTTGAAGAGCAAAGCAATAGCAGGGGCTAAAGATCTGGAGGCTTTTTTGTAGATTAAAGTTGGTATCTCCTCAAGGGCACCAGACTTGGTTTTAAGGGAAAGGATTATCTCATTGACGTCAATGGAATTAATAGGCTTTAGGTACAGAGACTGGGGATAGTTCCCTGTAAGATAGTCCTTAATGTCAGTACTGGAAGATGGAATATCATTAGCAAGGGATGAACCAATGGAAGAGAAGAACCTATTGAACTCAATAGCAGAATCAGAGGCTGAAAGCTGACCATCGTTATTAGACAGGAGAGTCGGTTTGTTATTTAAAGACTGCTTTGATCCCAATATTTGTGAAATTGTTCTCCATGTTTGTTTAATGTTGCTCTTTATTTGGGTAAATTTATCTTCGTAGTATTTAGTTTTGGCTCGTCTAATTATCTTAGATAGCAATAATGAGTAATTCTTTGAGAATTCTTTGGAGACAATTCCTAACCTATACTTTTTCTCAAGGTCATGTTTTTTATTAATAGATTTAAGTATTCCCTTTGTAAGCCAGGGATTGTTAAGCCTTTTGGTTGTGACTTGTTTTGTAAGCATAGGACAGTGGGTATTATAAAGGCTAAGAGTTTTTTGAAGAAAAGATTGAACTGCTAGGTTGATGTCCTCTATGTTACCTAACTCGGACTCCCAGTTGACATTATCAGTAGCAGTTATAAAATTGTCTATAGCAGTTTCATTGTGTAGTCTAAAACGTATCTCTCTTGACTCAAGAGGTGGTTTGCTAATGTTAGTTAAGAGAAATGTGGGGTAATGGTCTGTAGTGCTATCGGTGATTATACCTGAAGTAAGCGGAGAGGTTATATTTGTCCAGATGTGATCTAGATTCGTGGCAGTGCTATCAGTGATTCTAGTAGGTCTAGTGATTAAGGGTATGAGGAAGCAGGAATTCATACAGTTGAGGAAGCTAACAGCAGTAGGGTGTTCTGGTTCGCAGATGTCAATATTAAAGTCCCCTGCGATAATTAGGTGGTTTTTGTTCAGTCTGTTATCAAGTATTAGATTTCTAAGGTTTGAGTTGAATTCGGACACATCAGTGTTAGGAATTCTATAAACTGCACCCACAGACAGGATAGACTCGGCACCCTTGACTCTGAAGCTGGCGAAGATATACTCCCCATAGCAGTCTCTAGTTCTAATTTCTTTTAAGCATGTTAGTTCTTGGTGGTAGTAAAGAGCAGTGCCACCACCTCTCTGAAGTTGACGACAGTTGTGGATTGCTGAGTAGTTAGGCATGCTAAAGAGTTGAGTTGAGAAAAAACCCAGATGCGATTCATCAGTGCTTCGTTAGAGATGGACTGATAAAGGTGAGAAAAACCGCAGAGGGCGAAATGTTTACAATTACTAAAGAAGAAAACCTCAACACTTTCCTCTCCCAATGTGGTTTGTCTCACCTTATCACTCCCAGTGAATTAACTTAATTAACCCCCTGTCAACTAGTTGGGCTAGGTTTCCTAAGTCTCATTGTTTCATTTTCTGACTTAATTTTTAACTTACTCTTAACTAGTCATTTACTGAAATTATTTAATTGAGTGCATAAATAGTTCTTCAGGTCTTATTAATTATACAGTCATAACTGAACTATTTATAGTTAATAATCATTAGCTTAAATTTGCCTATGCTTATTATTCAACTTTTCTTTGATTCCATTTATTACCTAGGTTGCCTAGCCTCGCCATGCTCCCTTACTCCATTGTACCCCTGGCTTTGCCTGCATCTCAAATTGCAAATTGTTACTTACAGTGTACCTGAGAGTACTTGTAAGCAATCTACCTCATTTTTCATTTTTGCTCAATTTGTTTTTGTATTGCTTAGTCTTGTTTATATTTTTGTTTTGTATTTCTATATCTTGTGTTTTGTATAGTCCATGTTTATATGTTTTTTCGTTAATCTCATTTATTACCTAGGTTGCCTAGCCTAGCCATACTCCCTTACTCCATCGTACCCCTGTAAGCCCCTTTTGAGTTTGCTTTGTTCTGTATTGTGTACATATTTTTCCCTATTTTATAGCTTATTTCTACCTTGTTATTTGCCTTTCTTCCCTTGTTTTTCCTGCAATCAGCTTTTTTTTATGCAGACAAGTATAGACCCTGAACTTAACCTCTTATCCACTATCTATGACAATTATCACTTTAATGATCTAAATTGCAGATATTTTGCAGCACATGATGTAAACAATGTATTAACTCATAATCACAATATCTCTGTAATCAATTTGAACGTTAGATCCCTAGGTAAACACTTCGATGATGTTAGTGCCTTGATTGAAGCTATTGACAACAAATTCTCTTTTATTATACTTACTGAAACATGGTTGAAAGAGGATACTACTCAGCTCTTTAACATGCCTAACTACTCAGCAATTCACAACTGTCGTCAACTTCAGAGAGGTGGTGGCACTGCTCTTTACTACCACCATGAACTAACATGCTTAAAAGAAATTAGAACCAGAGACTGCTATGGGGAGTATATCTTCGCCAGCTTCAGAGTCAAGGGTGCCGAGTCTGTCTTGACTGTGGGTGCAGTTTATAGAATTCCTAACACTGATGTGTCCGAATTCAACTCAAACCTTAGAAATCTAATACTTGATAACAGACTGAACAAAAACCACCTAATTATCGCAGGGGACTTTAATATTGACCTCTGCGAGCCTGAACACCCCACTGCTGTTAGCTTCCTCAACTGTATGAATTCCTGCTTCCTCATACCCTTAATCACTAGACCTACTAGAATCACTGATAGCACTGCCACGACGCTCGATAACATCTGGACAAACATAACCTCTCCGCTTACTTCAGGTATAATCACCGATAGCACTACAGATCATTACCCCACATTTCTCTTAACTAACATTAGCAAACCACCTCTTGAGTCAAGAGTGATACGTTTTAGACTACACAATGAAACTGCTATAGACAATTTTATAACTGCTGCTGATAATGTCAACTGGGAGTCCGAGTTAGGTAACATAGTGGACATCAACCTAGCAGTGCAATCTTTTCTTCAAAAAACTCTTAGCCTTTATAATACCCACTGTCCTATGCTTACAAAACAAGTCACAACCAAAAGGCTTAACAATCCCTGGCTTACAAAGGGAATACTTAAATCTATTAATAAAAAACATGACCTTGAGAAGAAGTATAGGTTAGGAATTGTCTCCAAAGAATTCTCAAAGAATTACTCATTATTGCTGTCTAAGATAATTAGACGAGCCAAAACTAAATACTACGAAGATAAATTTACCCAAATAAAGAGCAACATTAAACAAACTTGGAGAACAATTTCTCAAATATTGGGATCAAAGAAGTCTTTAAATAACAAACCGACTCTCCTGTCTAATAAAGATGGTCAGCTTTCAGCCTCTGATTCTGCTATTGAGTTCAATAGGTTGTTCTCTTCCATTGGTTCATCCCTTGCAAATGATATTCCATCTTCCAGTACAGACATTAATGACTATCTTTCAGGTAAGTATCTACAGTCTCTGTACCTAAAGCCTATTAATTCCACTGACGTCAATGAGATAATCCTTTCCCTTAAAACCAAGTCTGGTGCCCTTGAGGAGATACCAACTTTAATTTACAAAAAAGCCTCCAGATCTTTAGCCCCTGCTATTGCTTTGCTCTTCAACAAGTCACTTGAACTCCAAACCTTCCCAGATATTCTAAAAAAAAGCGAGAGTAACGCCTGTCCACAAATGTGGTAATCTCACAGATGTTAACAACTACAGACCTATATCTATCCTGCCAAACTTGTCAAAAATTTTTGAAAAAGTAATCTATAAGCAGCTTTACTCATATCTAGCCAAACTCAATATACTTAGCCCTTGCCAATATGGCTTCAGACCCAAAAAAAGCACTAACGATGCACTTATTAGTATGCTTAACTCGATTCATACAGCTCTTGATAAAAATGAGTTCCCTGTTGGGTTGTTTGTGGACCTGCGTAAAGCTTTTGACACTGTCAACCACCAAAACCTTCTTCTTAAATTACATCATTATGGAGTCAGAGGACACTTCCTACAATACCTCAAATCCTACCTTACTGACAGGCTCCAATATGTTTCTGTGAATAATACAATTTCTCCCACCCTACCCATCAACATTGGTGTTCCCCAGGGCAGCATACTTGGCCCTCTCCTCTTTCTCATCTACATTAATTACCTTCCAAATGCCTCCCAACACCTCAAACCAATTCTATTTGCTGACGACACAACCTTCATTTACTCCAGTCCTGATCCCCTTGCTCTAAATACCACAGTAAATACTGAGCTAAATAAAGTCCATCTGTGGCTAACTGCCAACAAACTCACCCTTAACATTGACAAAACCTTTTATATTCTGTTTGGCAATAAATCCTCTAATCAAATAAATCTCAAAATAAACAATACACAAATTTGTAACAAATTAGATGGCAAATTTCTTGGCATTCTCATTGACCACAAGCTTAATTTCCAGGGACACATTCTAAACATATCAAAAAAAGTTTCAAAAACTGTGGGCATTCTTTCTAAGATCAGATATTATGTACCACGCCCTGCCCTGGTGACTCTCTATTACTCCCTTATCTATCCATATCTCAACTATGGTATTTGTGCTTGGGGCTCTACTACCCAAAATCACTTACGTCCTCTAATTACTCAACACAAAGCTGCTATTAGGACAATATCCAATTCTGGCCCCAGACATCACTCGGTACCCCTACTTAAATCTCTGAATATGTTAGACATTAAGTCACTGCACATTCTCTCATGTGTATTATACATATATAAAACGCTAAACTATAATGCCAATCCTGATCTCAAAAGCTTCATAGAAGGTTGTATCAGAACCCATGAGCATCACACCAGAAATAAATACAGTTTTGATATTCCTAGAGTACGACTTAATCAAACTAGAAATGCTCTACAAATCAAGGGGCCCAGAATGTGGAATGACCTTCCCAACCATGTTAAAGACTGTACCTCTCTCAACCAGTTTAAGTTAAAATCGAAGCTATACCTAATAAATTCCCTGTAACCTACCTTACCCTTCTATTGTCAACCAATGTCTGTTTTTTTCTTTAAAGAGCGCTGTTTGTCGACATAATTGTATTTGTGCTGCTTTTTCATCTATGTTTTCATTTCTTGTTTTCATTCTACTCATTATGCTCAATTAGTATTAAGCTTGTCATTTAAGTTTATCATGCCCGAAACGCTTTGCGTAATAGTGGCTTTAGGCATTGTATGTACTAGCTATACCTATAAGTCAAACAATCCTTGTAAATATTGTATGTATGTATGTACCTTACCTAAATAAAATTGTTGTATTGTTGAGTAGTATCATCTTTCAACCATGTTTCAGTAAGTATAATAAAAGAGAATTTGTTGTCAATAGCTTCAATCAAGGCACTAACATCATCGAAGTGTTTACCTAGGGATCTAACGTTCAAATTGATTACAGAGATATTGTGACTATGAGTTAATACATTGTTTACATCATGTGCTGCAAAATATCTGCAATTTAGATCATTAAAGTGATTATTGTCATAGATAGTGGATAAGAGGTTAAGTTCTGGGTCTATACTTGACTGCATAAAAAAAGCTGATTGCAGGAAAAACAAGAAAAACAAAAAGAAATAAATGTACACAATACTGTACCAAACAAACACAAAAGGGGCTTACAGGGGTACAATGGAGTAAGGGAGTATGGCTAGGCTAGGCAACCTAGGTAATGAATGAGATTAAAGAAAAAAACATATAAACATGGACTATACAAAACACAAGATATAGATATACAAAACACAAATACAAATAAGACTAAGCAATACAAAAAAAAAATTGAGCAAAAATGAAAAATGAGGTAGATTGCTTACAGGTACTCTCAGGTACACTGTAAGTAACAATAGACAGAAAATATATATCAATATAGAAAAGAATATCACAATACAATAAGATAAGCAATTACATGAACAGATGAAAAACAAATCTGCTATAAAATAGGAAGTAATTATAGCAAAACACAATATAATAATATAACAATACAATAAGAGCTTACAAAGTATTGAGTCTGCTAAATTAGAGAATAATTATGGCAAGACACAACAATAAATGCAAGCAAACAAGGAAGTGAAACAATTAGAGGTAGAATTAAGGTCACTAGATAGCCATGGAGGATACACAAGTTTGGCGGAGAGAACAAAAAATCAGTAGAGACTGTCAAGATGAATATATAAAAAAATTTGACAAATGATAATTGTAAAGTAAAATAATCTTAAAGATAATAAATTTTATTAAGCTTAGTTTTAACTTATAATTAGAATGAACTTAATTAAAAGAACAAAAATGAGATCAATAATTGATTTCAATAAATGACATAGATCAATACAAATAAATTTAAAATATAAATGGAATAGGGTAAGATTAGATTTAAGAGTAAATTTTACAATGAAACTGAGGTAGATGCTTGCATAAGTGCATGGAGACTTGATGGATTATTTAGGAAATTATATGAGTAGGAGAACATCAGGTAAATAGTAAGGCAAGTTAAGGCAAATTAGGCAGTTAGGGCAGTTAAGGCAAATGGTTATGTACCACGCCCTGCCCTGGTGACTCTCTATTACTCCCTTATCTATCCATATCTCAACTATGGTATTTGTGCTTGGGGCTCTACTACCCAAAATCACTTACGTCCTCTAATTACTCAACACAAAGCTGCTATTAGGACAATATCCAATTCTGGCCCCAGACATCACTCGGTACCCCTACTCAAATCTCTGAATATGTTAGACATTAAGTCACTGCACATTCTCTCATGTGTATTATACATATATAAAACGCTAAACTATAATGCCAATCCTGATCTCAAAAGCTTCATAGAAGGTTGTAACAGAACCCATGAGCACCACACCAGAAATAAATACAGTTTTGATATTC
This sequence comes from Procambarus clarkii, assembly GCF_040958095.1. NCBI lineage: Eukaryota > Metazoa > Arthropoda > Malacostraca > Decapoda > Cambaridae > Procambarus > Procambarus clarkii. The sequence continues at coordinate 119,513 of NW_027189207.1, read as the reverse complement.
CTAGAGTACGACTTAATCAAACCAGAAATGCTCTACAAATCAAGGGGCCCAGAATGTGGAATGACCTTCCCAACCATGTTAAAGACTGTACCTCTCTCAACCAGTTTAAGTTAAAAACGAAGCTATACCTAATAAATTCCCTGTAACCTACCTTACCCCTCTATAGTCAACCCATGTATGTTTTTTGTTTTTTTTTGTTTTTCAAATCAACGCTGTTTGAATGTAATTTTCTGTAATAATTTGTAATTGTATTTGTGCTGCTTTTTCAACAATGTTCCCCCCTCTTTTACCTCTATTTTTATTTGTACTCAACGCCTTTTTTTCTTTTTACCCATTAGTTTTAAGCTTTAGTCATTAGTGTTTTTTCCTGCCCGAAATGCTTTGCGTAATAGTGGCTTTAGGCATTGTATGTACTAGCTCTATCTATAAAGCCAACAAACTTTGTAAAATCTCTTTATGTATGTACCTTTACCTAAATAAAAATTATTATTATTATTATTATTATAATCTTACAGAGGCACTTTACAATATTAACTGGGATTCTGAATTCAATAATACCCATGATATAAATTCATTAGCTAACCTCTTCCTCTCCAAAACTCTAAGCCTCTACAACCTTCATTGTCCCCTTCTTACCAAGCAAGTAACTGACAAAAGATTAAACAATCCATGGCTCACAAGTGGCATTCTCAACTCAATCAACAAGAAACATGAATATGAAAAGAAAGTTAGGATTGGCCTAGTTTCAAAGGAAGTAGCTAAAAGGTACTCATCAATGCTTACCAGTATCATAAGAAAGGCAAAACTTGCATATTATGTGAATAGATTCAATGAAGCAAAAGGCAACATGAAAAGCACTTGGAAAACTATCTATAGTATCCTAGGAACTAAACAACACTCACATAACCAAATAAAACTACAAGGATGGGGATATACCGTCAACTGATTTAGAAATGGCAAATGAATTTAATAGTTTCTTTTCATCGGTTGGTGCTAATCTTGCCAGTAAAATCCCACAGACTCAGACACATATTAACACATATCTCTCAGGCAGCTATCCAAACTCTCTTCTCCTTTCACCAATCAGCCCGGCAGATGTTGTGTCCATCATACATTTTCTAAAAACCAAGGCAGGGAACACCAGTGAAATTCCGTCCATTGTGTACAAGAGAGCCTCCCATGCCCTTGCCCCACCCATAGCACTACTGTTCAACAAATCTATAGAGTATCACACCTTCCCTGATATCCTCAAAAAAGCAAGAGTAACGCCAGTCCATAAAGGAGGCAATCCGGCGGACATAAACAATTATAGACCAATATCAAATCTACCCATTCTATCAAAAATATTTGAAAAAATTATTTACAAACAGCTCTATTCCTACCTCGTAAAATTCGACATACTCAGCCCCTGCCAGTTTGGCTTCTGGTCCCAAAAGAGCACCAACGATGCAATCATTAGTCTCCTTGACATTATCTACTCAGCCCTTGACAAAAATGAGTTTCCGATTGGACTCTTCATTGACCTAAGAAAAGCCTTTGATACTGTTAATCACAACTACCTCTTACTTAAACTCCAGCATTATGGAATCCGAGGCCTTGCCCTTGACTACATCCGATCCTATCTTAGTGACAGACACCAATATGTAACCATCAATGATACAACTTCTTCCACTCTACCAATTACCGTTGGAGTGCCACAGGGCAGCATCTTAGGACCTCTTCTATTTCTTATATATATAAACGATCTGCCTAATGTCTCTAATATTCTCAAACCTATATTGTTTGCTGACGATACTACCCTTATCTATTCAAACCTCAACCCACATACACTAAATAATGTTGTGAATAATGAATTAAAAAAAGTCCACTTATGGATGTCAACGAACAAACTAACATTAAACATCGAAAAGACTTACTACATCTTATTTGGAAGCAAATCATCAAATGCAATTCAGCTACAGATTGACAACATTAACATCAGTAATAAAAATGATGGCAAATTTCTTGGACTATTCCTAGACAAGAGACTCAACTTCAGCACCCACATTCAACACATAACTAAGAAAGTCTCTAAGACAGTTGGTATACTCTCCAAAATCAGATATTATGTTCCTAACTCTGCTCTCCTCTCACTATATTATGCACTAATCTACCCCTATCTTAATTATGGTATCTGTGCATGGGGGTCTACCACTGCAAACAGCAAAAATCTGCTATCAGAATAATAACTAACTCTGCTTTCAGACAACACTCAGCTCCTTTGTTTAAATCCCTAAACTTGCTAAATATTAACTCCCTCCACACATTCTCTTGTGTCAACTACATTTACAAAACACTGTTCTTAAATGCAAACCATGCTCTGAAACTCTCCCTGGACAGATGTAATAGGACCCATTATCACCACACCAGAAATAAATATCTCTTTGATATCCCCAGGGTCAAACTTAATCTGTGTAAACACTCTATGCAAATTAAGGGACCTAGTCTATGGAACTCACTCCCTAGTGAATTGAAAAACTGTAAAGCTTTTGCCTTATTTAAAAGCAAAACCAAAAAGTACCTAACTTCATCTTCTTAGTTTCCTACACTGAGCTTTAAATTTGCTCTGTACCTAGTGTTACCCAATCTCCTAATTTTTATGTAATATCAAACAACCTTATCATTGTGTTCATTGCTGTCTTCTTTTATGTGCTAGCCATATGCTGTATTGTGACTACCAATTTTTGTCAACTACCATTCAAGCTGTCATTGCAATCAATCTTATATTGTTTCTGCTGTATTGTGCCTACCAATTTGTTGTCAACTACCATTCAAGCTGTCATTGCAATCAATCTTAGCTACCTATGTGCTTTAATATACTATACCTACAATTTTCTCTCATCTTTTTTTTTCATTTCATGTAATCTGTTATCATTTTTTTTGTCTATAAATTTTGCAAGTATTTACCTCCTTAAAATTTTCTTAGATTAAGGACCTGCCCGAAACGCTGCGCGTGCTAGTGGCTTTACAAGACTGTAATTACCATATTTGTATCCTCACATTCCTTATGTACATTCTTGTATATGCATAAATAAATAAATAAATAAATAGTAGGGGTCCCAAGATGCTGCCCTGTGGCACTCCAACGGTTATTGATAGAATGGGAGAGATTATATTAGTGATGGCTACACATTGGTGTCTATCACTAAGATAGGATAGGTAGGATAGATGTAGATGAGAAAGAAGAGAGGGCCAAGTATGCTGCCCTGAGGAACACCGATGTTGATGGGTAGGGTGGGAGAAATTGAATTATGTACCTTCCTGTATATAAATAAATAAATAAATAAATAAATAAATAGTCCATACAATACCTAAAGCCACAAGTACACATAGCGTTTTGTGCGAGGTGAGGGGGGAAAATAAAAACACTTATTTTTTGTGGGTCCATAGAATTACCCAAATCGACCCAAAAGTACCCAAATCCTCCTAGCATTACGTAAGTAATGAAGAAATATGGTATATTTACTTACTAAAATGTTGGTGCTACACGTAGAACATGATCAAACCTATTTTTAACCTATTTACTCCAAACTAATATAATTTCATTATGAAATAAGTAAATAAGTAGCATCAAAGGAAGACGACGGTCCAAGCGTCAATGTTGTGGAGCGACTTATCCAAGATATATCGTTGTTTGGAAAGTGTTTGTTGGCAAATCCAGTTGTCGCACTTCTCTGCACAAATTATCACAAATTTAAATAATAATGTTAACAAGTAGAATACGTATTTTTAATAAAATCTAACAACTAGCCAGAAAACATTTAACATTTATTAAAAAAATATATGTTTGGAAGTTAAATCGACTTCATAGGATAATAGTTTTGTTATATATACTTGTTATTCGTTGACATGCGTTCGCTACTTAAACTACCATTTACTGTACTTATGTAAAATCTCCCATGTCTCTTCGCTCGGCTTAGACTCGCTTACAAGTATCTCTGGGAATTCTCATTATCTGCTGATGTAGACCTGACCAAATGTAAACTGTGTCAACAAAATTATTCGCACACCCTCAGTCACTATGTGATGTCTTGCCTACAGTAAGCAAATGCTGGATACTTCTGTAGCGAGTAGATTATCCCAATAATATACTCGCTCCAAATGCATTGTTAATATTCCTGTCAACCTTTGGAGATGAATGAGGTGGGGCGTTGCCCGGGCAACACGGTGAGGTGTTGCCCGGGCAACACAGTGAGGTGTTGCCCGAGCATATAAGCAGCAGAATAGCAAACATTAACCAGGCTGGTCACCATTTGGTCCGGGAGACATCTCCCGTCACGCTGGGTGCAGTCGCACCTCCACAGATCTCCAGTATCATCTATTGATACTGGTAATGGATCAAAAGGGCCACCACTTACGAGCTATTCATGCCCGTGCCACGTTTTGGGTGGCTTCATCTTCATCTTAACACATTCATAAGGGAGACATCTCCCGTCATGCAGGGTGCATTGCACCTCCACAGATCTCCAGTATCAGCTTTTGATACTGGTAATGGCTTAAAAGGGCCACCACTTACGGGCTATTCATGCCCGTGCCACCTTTTGGGTGGCTTAATCTTCATCAATCAATCAATCCCTTCTCCACACGGGAGACATCTCCTGTCACGCAGGGTGCAGTCGCACCTCCACAGATCTCCAGTATCAGCTCTTGATACTGGTAATGGCTCAAAAGGGCCACCACTTACGGGCTATTCATGCCCGTGCCACCTTTTGGGTGGCTTAATGCTTATCAATCAATCAAACATTAACCAGAGTCTACTTTCAAGTGTGGTCTAGAGCAGACACTTGCGAGATACTGTACCGACGCTCAGTGCGCTCAACTCACATCAAAGTATCACCTGTGTACTTCTGTATATTCGACCAAATATATATATATTATCTTAGTGTCTGTGTTTATTTGTCACCATACTTTACGTAACAATAGAACCGTTACATTGGTGACCCCAGATAGTTTCGACGATACCCAGCCACGATGGACTACAACATGGACTCTCACTGGACCTCCACTGCTGCTGCTTGCTGTGGACCGCAGCCACTTGTCATGGAACGTTGCCAATACCCTTGCCACAGCTATGATTTTCATCGCGATCATCTCTGCATTTTCATCTACTACAGCTTGCTGCTCCACGATCACTACTCACTCATCTGGCAGCTTCATCAGTAACTACATAATGTGGGATCTACAGCCTGTCCTGTCGACTCTCCGTCGCTGCCAGGGCACTGCTTGTTCTACAGGGGCGCCCACGAAAGCTGCTCTTTCATCAGATTCATCTACACGTTCACTGCATTCTGATACTCTGCCGACTCAAGCACTTTGCGCAGTACAGGACTTACAGCTTGCGTTTCCGACTCTTCGTCGCCTCCAGGACAAATCAGCTCTAGCAGTGATTCCCTCGTTGTCCTAACTACGTGCCTACATTACCTCATATTGTCCTGGTGCCCGAGCCCATCCGCCCCGGATCTAAATGCTCCACCAACAACCCAAGACGCTACAGCTTCGACACAGAGCAGACAGCAGACTACGACCGCATCGAGCCGCCACGCTCTCGCTCCCTGAGTTCAGACACTCACAATTCTCAATCGAGCCGCCACGTTCTCCCACATAGAGCTCCACGACTCCGGCCTCACTCAGCTATCTGCTCTGCTCCAGGCTTCGTCTCAACGTCTGCGACACTGCTAAATCCAGAGACACATCCGCCGACTACGCAGTTCACTTTTCGACCACAGTTACCAGCAGCACCGCCACCTACGACGACGGACGATCCTGTACGACCTCCCACCCTACAACCCCAGTTACCAGCCGCACCACAACCTGATCCTACGACGACGGACGATCCTGTGCGACCTCCCACCCTATGACCCCAGTTAGATGACATCAGCGAAGAGGAGGAAGTTAACTTTGATGGTTATGTAACGCGAGCAGGGCGTACAATTCACCGACCAGCTAAGTTCCTTGATCAAGTATTTTTCCTTTCATCCCCTGGGAGGGGAAGTTCTGTAGCTAGTAGATTATCCCAATAATATACTCGCTCCAAATGCATTGTTAATACTCCTGTCAACCTTTGGAGATGAATGAGGTGAGGTGTTGCCCGGGCAACACGGTGAGGTGTTGCCCGAGCATATAAGCAGCAGAATAGCAAACATTAAACAACTTGCACTTCAAATACTAGGACAAAAACAGTGGAAAGATAATGTGGAAATAATTACCACCATTTTGTATCTTGGAGCAGTCGCTAAAGGCAAAGGACTCAACATAACTTTAAACTGGATCCCATCCCATATTGGAATCCCATTAAATGAAAAAGCTGATGAAATTGCTAAATTGGCAACTCGTCATCCAGTGACACATAAAACAATTCAACCCAGCCTAGAGAACATAAAAAACATCATCACCAAAAAACTCTCACATCTCAACAAAGCCTACCTACACCAGAGAGTAGCTGAAGGTTCGCCATCTGCAACATGGTATCTTCAGGCTACCAAATTAGAAAGGTTAAATATCCCAAAAGGAATCCACAGGGAAATAGCAGTTAGGTTATATAGACTACGTCTAGGTTACAGATGCAACTGGGAGATTGGTGAACCCCGACAGAGAGAGTGCATCTTCTGCCAAACTGTCACAGAAAAGCCATTACTTCACTATCTACTGGAATGTGAAGCAACCAATGACCTTAGAAGAGCTTTAAGAGTTCCTAAATCATGCAGTGGCCACCCTGAAGCCATCAACACAGCCACTCTCCTGGTCAACAAAGGTGTCCAGCAGCTGGACACCCTCATAAAGACTGTGAAGCAGTATCCTCCCCCGCGATAACAGCTTGATGGTTAAAAGCAACCTCAGAATACTGAGAAAAAAAAATTATACCACTTACGGGCTATTCATGCCCGTGCCACCTCTTGGGTGGCTTAATCTTTATCAATCACCAATCAATCAAACATTAAACAGAGTCTACTTTCAAGTGTGGTCTAGAGCAGACACTTGCGAGATACTGTACCGACGCTCAGTGCGCTCAACTCACATCAAAGTATCACCTGTGTACTTCTGTATATTCGACCAAATATATATATAGTATCTTAGTGTCTGTGTTTATTTGTCACCATACTTTACGTAACAATAGAACCGTTACACTTCGCTAAGATTTCGGGCAGCACATCATTATGAATGAAGTACTATTACACATTTCTTGGACACTATTGATGGTGTTATCTCTAAATTCAGCGATTTTTTCACATTCCATTATATAGTGACGCAAAGTATGCGAATAGTTCTGCTGACAGTTTACATTTAGTCAACTCTACCCTTATTAATATCCCCCTTTGTTATGTTCATTCATAGAATCACTTGATCCATCGTCCAGGCCACGTAACCCAAATTACACTGGTAATAGCACTTATGCTTATTATAATGATTCTAAATTGCATGTACTAAAACGCACTGCCAGAAGAATTAATTGGACTAGCTTATAGAAGGACCCGCACTGCTGAAATGCTTAAGCTCTTTCAAACGGCTCTGGCTGAGGCCAGGGAACGTATGGTAGAGCTGAGGCAGACAGACTGGGAAACTTTTGTCAGTGGTCTCAATTCTCACACGCCGATCGACTTGGAGATCAACTATGAACATGTTTGCCATACAATTTTCGTTTTCTCTAACAGTCACAAAGCCTATTTGAGAGAACGGCATTTTTGTATTGGATCTTCCTGGTAAGACTATTGTTTTGTTGACACGACGAGAGTAATTAATCGACGTAGGTTTTTTTGTTTGTTGCCGGTCTAACGCATCCTTGTTTGACATTTTATACATATTTCCTTGTAAAACATTCTATTGCGAACATATTGGTACAAAAATGAAATACGTACATTGAAAATTAAGGTCAGGACAGTGAAAAGAATAAACTTTTCAAAACTAATTTCGTCGATGTTCAGTAACGGGTAACACTTCACCCACTTCCCACACTCTTGAAGGTGGGCGCGATCATGATTCTACATTTATATGCTATGTACGTGTAGGGAATTTTATTGCGATTTCAGTGTTACCAAATTTAATGCTGTAGAACAAGTATGGAGTTTACAACCCTGAAAAGAATAGAAACATTTCGTCGCTGTTTGGAGCTCACGGCTAGTGATCAATGTATAGTTATTAATTTGCGGCCGGTCTAACGCATCCTTGTGTGACATTTTATACATATGTTCTTGTAGAACATTTTATTGCGAACACATTGGGCGCTGCCCAATAAACTCGCCCCTCGGAGCAAAATTTAAAAAAAATTTTTTTTAATCTTGATGGAACATAAAATGGCCGCCTGTGTTTATGCTGTCGTCAGATGAGGCTGTGACGTCACAGGTGAGGGAAGCACGTACTGCGCATTAATGCCTCCATCCCTCGTTATTTATTTATTTATTATATTTATTTATATATATACAAGAACGTACATTGGGGGTTAAGAGACAACATAGAGTTTAAGTTGGAATTACAATCTTGTAAAGCCACTAGCTATATATAGCGTTTCGGGCAAGTCCTTAAACTAATCTTTGAGCAAATCCTTAAACAAACAAAGTTCTAGAGAAATAATTAGGAGTAAAATTGATAAAAAGTGTTTAACAGGTACATTACAGCTTTACTTTACAAGTACAGATGATTTTAAGCAGGATAATTACAGTAAAATTGTCAAAAAATTGTTTACAGGTACGATGCAAGAATTTTCGACACAAAAGCAGATCAGAACAATACACAATAATGAACAAGGAATCCTAAGTACAATTAGGAAAACATCTCAGGGTTATACATTGGATTACTGAAGCACAACATGAGGATCATTACAAATAGTAATGCAGTAGAATATGCACTCATATTCTATTATTAAGTTAATATTAAGTTCCTTCCTCATGTTAAGTATCTTTGTGGTACGAGGGGCATCCAAGGATTATCTTCAAGGCTTCGTTCTGCAGGTTTTCAAGCGCTTTAAGCTTTCTTTCAGTCATCAAGGCAAGCAGAGGTGCAGCATAATCCACTAAAGATCTGATGTATGCAAGGTACATCATTTTGACAATTGTGACATTGGCACCATAGCCTGAGTGATAACCTGCAACATCTCCAAGAGGGCTTATGGAGCCTCTCATTATACTGACGACAGAGTTTGAATACAACAGGACAATACAAGGCCAAGGTATTTGAATCTGTTAACATAGTCAAGCTGGGAGCCATCATACAGTTACATCTTGCGAACAGCTCCTCCCTGCCTGGGTGGACACCCGTTTAGTATCTTTGTTTCCTCTGCTGAGATATGACTAAACCTAAGTCCTGACATAAGACTAATACAGAGTTAAGAGTGTTCTGCATGTTAGCATAACAAGTAGTGTGTATCATTATATCATCAGCATATACCCAGTAGTGTGTATCATTATATCATCATGTATGATGATTCATGATACAAGGGGGTCTAAATTGATCTATCGAACGATCTAAATTGGGTACTGAAATATGGTCAAAAGATTGGCAGAGAGGTTTAATTCTGACAAATGTAAGGTTTAGAGGATAGGTAATGACAATAGAGTTAGAAGCAAAAGGCAACATGAAAAGCAAATGGAATACCATGACATATCTATTATCCTAGGAACTAAACAACACTCCTACAACCAGATACTGTACCACTCTCTAAGGATGGCTTTACACCGTCAACTGACTTAGAAATGGCGAATGAATTTAATAGCTTCTTTTCATCGGTTGGTGCTAACCTTGCCAGTAAAATCCCACAGACTCAGACATATATCAACACATATATCTCTCAGGCAGCTATCCAAACTCTCTTCATCCTTTCACCAGTCAGTCCGACAGATGTTGTGTCCATCATACACTCACTAAAAACCAAAGCTAGGAACATCAGTGAAATCCCATCCATTGTATACAAGAGCGCCTTCCATGCCCTTGCACCACCTATAGCTCTGCTGTTCAACAAATCCCTTGAGTGTCATACCTTTCCTGATATCCTTAAAAAAGCAAGAATAACGCCAGTTCATAAAGGAGGTAATCCGCCAGACATAAACAACTATAGACCAATATCGAACCTACCCATACTATCAAAAATATTTGAAAAAATTATCTACAAACAGCTCTACTCCTACCTCGTAAAATTAAACATTCTTAGCCCCTGTCAGTTTGGCTTCCGCTCCCAAAAGAGTACCAACGATGCAGTTATTAGTCTCCTTGATACCTTGATATAATTTACTCAGCCCTTGACAAAAATGAGTTTCCGATTGGACTCTTCATTGACCTGAGAAAGGCCTTTGATACTGTTAATCACAACTACCTCTTACTTAAACTTCATCATTATGGAATCCGAGGCCATGCACTGGACTATATCCATTAATCCTATCATAGTGATAGACACCAATGTGTAACCATCAATAATATATATCCTCTCTCACTCTATCAATAACCGTTGGAGTGCCACAGGGACGCATCTTGGGACCTCCCCTATTTCTTATATACATCAATGATCTGCCTAATGTCTATAACATTCTGAAACCTATTTTGTTTGCTGATGATACTACCCTCATCTACTCTAACCCCAACCCACATACACTAAATGATGTTAATAATGAACTAAAAAAAGTCCACTTATGGATGTCAACCAACAAACTAACGCTTAACATAGAAAAGACCTACTATACATCTTATTTGGAAGCAAATCTACAAAATCAATTCAGCTTCAGATAGATAATGTAAACATTAGCAATAAAAATGATGGAAAGTTTCTTGGCCTATTCCTAGACAAGAGACTCAACTTCAGTACCCACATACAACACATAACTAAGAAAGTCTCTAAAACAGTTAGGTATACTCTCCAAAATCAGATATTATGTACCTAACTCTGCTCTCATCTCTCTATATTATGCACTAATCTATCCCTATCTCAACTATGGTATCTGTGCATGGGGTTCAACCACTGCAAACCACCTCAAGTCCATCATCACCCAGCAAAAATCTGCTATCAGAATAATATCAAATTCTGCTTTCAGACAACACACAGCCCCCTTGTTTAACTCCCTAAACATGCTAAACATAATCTCACTCCATAAATTCTCTTGTGTCAACTACATTTACAAAACCCTGTTCTTAAATGCAAATCCTTGTCTGAAACTCTTCCTGGACAGATGTATTAGGACCCATTATCACCACACCAGAAATAAATATCTCTTTGATATCCCCAGAGTTAAACTTAATCTGTGTAAACACTCTATGCAAATAAAGGGACCCAGTTCATGGAACTCACTCCCTACTGAATTGAAAAGCTGTCCAACTTTTACATCATTCAAAATCAATACTAAAAAGTACCTAATTTCATCCTCATAGTTTTTCACTTTTTGCCTAAAATTGCACTGTATCTATTGCTACCCAATCTCCCAACCTTTATGTTCCCAATTTGAACATCTTTACCATTGTGATCATTGCTGTTGTAGCGAGTAGATTATCCCAATAATATACTCGCTCCAAATGCATTGTTAATATTCCTGTCAACCTTTGGAGATGAATGAGGTGAGGCGTTGCCCGGGCAACACGGTGAGGAGTTGCCCGAGCATATAAGCAGCAGAATAGCAAACATTCACCACACCATCTGGTCACCATATGGTCCGGGAGACATTTCCCGTCACGCGGGGTGCAGTCGCACCTCCACAGATCTCCAGTATCATCTATTGATACTGGTGATGGCTCATAAGGGCCACCACTTACGAGCTATTCATGCCTATGCCACCTTTTGGGTGGCTTCATCTTCATCTTAACACATTCACAAGGGAGACATCTCCCGTCATGCAGGGTGCATTCGCACCTCCACAGATCTCCAGTATCAGCTCTTGATACTGGTAATGGCTTAAAATGGCCACCACTTACGGGCTATTTATGCCCGTGCCACCTTTTGGATTGCTACATCTTCATCTTAACACATTCATAAGGGAGACATCTTCCGTCATGCAGGGTGCATTCGCACCTCCACAGATCTCCAGTATCAGCTCTTGATACTGGTAATGGCTTAAAAGGGCCACCACTTACGGGCTATTCATGCCCGTGCCACCTTTTGGGTGGCTTAATCTTCATCAATCATCAATCTGTAGAAACCACGACGGACCTCCATCTGGTCACCACTTGGTCCGGGAGACATCTCCCGTCACGCAGGGTGCAGTCGCGCCTCCACAGATCTCCAGTATCAGCTCTTGATACTGGTAATGGCTCAAAAGGGCCACCACTTACGAGATATTCATGCCTGTCCCACCTTTTGGGTGGCTTAATCTTCATCAATCAATCAGTAGAAACCATCCATTTGGTCACCACTTGGTCCGGGAGACATCTCCCGTCACGCAGGGTGCAGTTGCGCCTCCACAGATCTCCAGTATCATCTTTTGATACTGGTAATGGCTCGAAAGGGCCACCACTTACGGGCTATTCATGCCCGTGCCACCTCTTGGGTGGCTTAATCTTCATCAATCAATCAATCACCACTTGGTCAGTCCATTTGGTCACCACTTGGTCCGGAAGACATCTCCCGTCACGCAGGGTGCAGTTGCGCCTCCACAGATCTCCAGTATCATCTTTTGATACTGGTAATGGCTCGAAAGGGCCACCACTTACGGGCTATTCATACCTGTGCCACCTCTTGGGTGGCTTAATCTTCATCAATCAAACATTCACCAGAGGGCTCACATGCTGACAGCACGGGAGACATCTCCCGTCACGCAGGGTGCAGTCGCACCTCCACAGATCTCCAGTATCATCTATTGATACTGGTGATGGCTCAAAAGGGCCACCACTTACGAGCTATTCATGCCTGTGCCACCTTTTGGGTGGCTTCATCTTCATCTTAACACATTCACAAGGGAGACATCTCCCGTCATGCAGGGTGCATTCGCACCTCCACAGATCTCCAGTATCAGCTCCTGATACTGGTAATGGCTTAAAATGGCCACCACTTACGGGCTATTCATGCCCGTGCCACCTTTTGGGTGGCTTCATCTTCATCTTAACACATTCACAAGGGAGACATCTCCTGTCATGAAGGGTGCATTCGCACCTCCACAGATCTCCAGTATCAGCTCTTGATACTGGTAATGGCTTAAAATGGCCACCACTTACGGGCTATTTATGCCCGTGCCACCTTTTGGGTTGCTTCATTTTCATCTTAACACATTCATAAGGGAGACATCTCCCGTCATGCAGGGTGCATTCGCACCTCCACAGATCTCTAGTATCAGCTCTTGATACTGGTAATGGCTTAAAAGGGCCACCACTTACGGGCTATTTATGCCCGTGCCACCTTTTGGGTTGCTTCATCTTCATCTTAACACATTCATAAGGGAGACATCTCCCGTCATGCAAGGTGCATTCGCACCTCCACAGATCTCCAGTATCAGCTCTTGATACTGGTAATGGCTTAAAAGGACCACCACTTACGGGCTATTCATGCCCGTGCCACCTTTTGGGTGGCTTAATCTTCATCAATCATCATCAATCAAACATTCACCAGAGTCTACTTTCAAGTGTGGTCTAGAGCAGACACTTGCGAGATACTGTACCGACGCTCAGTGCGCTCAACTCACACCAAAGTATCACCTGTGTACTTCTGTATATTAGACCAAATATATATATATAGTATCTTAGTGTCTGTTTATTGTCACCATACCATTACGTAACAATAGAACCGTTACATTGGTGACCCCGGAGAGTTTCCACGATACCCAGCCACGATGGACTACAACATGGACTCTCACTGGACCTCTACTGCTACTGTTTGCTGTGATGGAACACTGCCAACACCCTCGCCACAGCTATGATTTTCATCGCGTCCATCTCTGCATTTTCATCTACTACGGCTTGCTGCTTCACGATCGTTACTCACTCATTTGACAGCCTCATCAATGATTACATCATGTTGGATCTACAGCTTGTCCTGCCGACTCTCCGTCGCTGCCAGGGCCCTGCTTGTCCTACGCCCACGACAGCTGCTCTGTCATCAGATTCATCTACACGTTCACTGCATTTTGATACTCGGCCGACTCAAGCCCTTTGCGCAGTACAGGGCTTACAGCTTGCGTTTCCGACACTTCGTCGTCCTTCAGGACAATTCAGCTCTAGATGTGATTACCTCGTTGTCCTAACTACGTGCCTACATTACCTCCTAATGTCCTGGTGCCCGAGCCCATCCGCCCCGGATCTAAATGCTCCACCAGCGACCCAAGGACGCAACAATTATGCATATTCTTCTCTCCTGCTACACCGAGCTTGTCCACACGCTGCCTACATCTTTTATTGGTACCAGACTACAATTTCCACAGTCAACAATGTAGTACTCGGCGTGTACAGTCCTAATCAACCCAAGACGCTACAGCTTCGACACAGAGCAGACAGCAGACTACGACCGCATCGAGCCGCCACGCTCTCGCTCCCCGAGTTCAGACACTCACAATTCTCAATCGAGCCGCCACGCTCTCCCACATAGAGCTCCACGACTCCGGCCTCACTCAGCTCTCTGCTCTGCTCCAGGCTTCGTCTCAACGTCTGCGACACTGCTAAATCCAGAGACACATCCGCCGACTACGCAGTTCACTTTTTCGACCACAGTTACCAGCAGCATCGCCACCTACGACAACGGACGATCCTGTACGACCTCCCACCCTACAACCCCAGTTACCAGCCGCACCACAACTTGATCCTACGACGACGGACGATCCTGTGCGACCTCCCACCCTACGACCCCAGTTAGATGACATCAGCGAAGAGGAGGAAGTTAACTTTGATGGTTATGTAACGATGGTTATGTTGATGGTTATGTTAACTTTGATGGTTATGTAACGCGAGCAGGGCGTACAATTCACCGACCAGCTAAGTTCCTTGATCAAGTATTTTTCCTTTCATCCCCTGGGAGGGGGAGTTCTGTACCGAGTAGATTATCCCAATAATATACTCGCTCCAAATGCATTGTTAATATTCCTGTCAACCTTTGGAGATGAATGAGGTGAAGCGTTGCCCGGGCAACACGGTGAGGAGTTGCCCGAGCATATAAGCAGCAGAATAGCAAACATTCACCAGAGTCTACTTTCAAGTGTGGTCTAGAGCAGACACTTGCGAGATACTGTACCGACGCTCAGTGCGCTCAACTCACACCAAAGTATCACCTGTGTACTTCTGTATATTAGACCAAATATATATATAGTATCTTAGTGTCTGTGTTTATTGTCACCATACCATTACGTAACAATAGAACCGTTACACTGTCTTCTTATATGTGCTGCCAATCTGCTGTATGGTGTTTATAAATCTTGTTTATCTGTATCTTTTGCTACCCAGTCTCCCAATCTTTATGTACCCAATCTGAACATCTTCACCATTGTGATCATTGCTGTCTTATATGTGCTGTCAATCTGCTGTATGGTGTCTATTAATCTTGTTTAAATTACTAATCAAGCTGTCAATGTAATCAATCAGAGCTTTAATATAACAATGTGCTTTAATATACTTACTAAGCTCTCTCATCTCATTTTTCTCTTGCAATGTATCTTTTTCATTTATCAATTCTGATAGAAATTACCTACTTAAAATTATCTGCTAGATAAAGGACCTGCCCGAAACGCTGCGCGTACTAGTGGCTTTACAAGAATGTAAATACTGTACTATCCAATGTATTCTCACAAACCCAATGTACCTTCTTGTATATATATAAATAAATAAATAAATAAATAAATAAATAAATAAATAAAAGTGAATATGAAAAACTTGTTGGTCAACTCTGCGCATGTAGTGCATCAACTGTGGGAGAGCTATTTCCTTCAAAAAGTATAATCGTGTGGCTTTTTGTTTAAAGATACAATTTCAAGTACATTCTTTGATTGAAAAACTTAAATAAAAATACAAGTGTTAATTGCAAATGATCACTTATAAACAAAAATAAGAAGTAGGAAAAATGATATGTGTAACCAGACAAAAACATTGGAACGCTCAGGTGATGAGAGGGTAAACAACCGCCACCATTTTAGCAGCACCCGCCGGTGATGTTCAGCACGAGCATTAAGGGAAAACCTTGACACAAACTGCACCTATCATAAAGAAAAAGCACCACCATTGACCGCCAAGTGCTCACATCAAGTCTAACTCTAAGAAACAACACTCAAGCCTTGACGCTTCTCCCATCATCCGGGGGAGAAAACCTTCACACAAACTGCACCTGTCATAAAGAAGATGAAGACTCACCAGTGTCCACAGTGTCCGAAGGTATTCACTCGTCCTTCACATGTGAAGACTCACATGTTAGTGCATTCAGGTGATAAACCTCACGCGTGTCCAGAGTGTGGGAAGAGATTCAGTCGTCTTGGACATATGAAGCGTCACAGGATGGTGCATGCGGATGAGAGACCTTTTCAATGTGCCGAGTGTGGCAAAAAATTTAGAGAACGTGGAACTATAATAAGGCACATGTTAGTGCATTCAGGTGACAAACCTCATGAATGTCCAGAGTGTGGGGTGAAATTCAGTCAGCATGGACATATGAAGACTCACATGTTAGTGCATTTAACAGTCTCCGTGGTGTAGTGGTAAGACACTCGCCTGGCGTTCCGCGAGCGCTATGTCATGGGTTCGTATCCTGGCCGGGGAGGATTTACTGGGCGCAATTCCTTAACTGTAGCCTCTGTTTAACGCAACAGTAAAATGTGTACTTGGATGAAAAAACGATTCTTCGCGGCGGGGATCGTATTCCAGGGACCTGCCCGAAACGCTACGCGTACTAGTGGCTGTACAAGAATGTAACAACTCTTGTATATATCTCAAAAAAAAAAAAAAAAAAAAAAAAAAATTCAGGTGATAAACCTCACGAGTGTCCAGAGTGTGGGAAGAGATTCAGTGAGCGTGGACATATGAAGACTCACAGGATGGTGCATGCGGATGAGAGACCTTTTCAATGTGCCGAGTGTGGCAAACAATTTTGAGATCGTGGAACTATAATAAAGCACATGTTAGTGCATTCAGGTGACAAACCTCATGAATGTCCAGAGTGTGGGAAGAGATTCAGTCAAGGTGGAAGTATGAAGACTCACATGTTAGTGCATTCAGGTGAGAAACCTCATGAATGTCCAGAGTGTGGGAAGAAATTCAGTCAGCATGGACATATAAAGACTCACATGTTAGTGCATTCAGGTGATAAGCCTCACGAGTGTCCAGAGTGTGGGAAGAGATTCAGTGAGCGTGGACATATGAAGACTCACAGGATGGTGCATGCGGATGAGAGACCTTTTCAATGTGCCGAGTGTGGCAAAAAATTTAGAGAACGTGGAACTATAATAAGGCACATGTTAGTGCATTCAGGTGACAAACCTCATGAATGTCCAGAGTGTGGGAAGAAATTCAGTCGTCTTGGAGATTTGAAGATTCATATGTTAGTGCATTCAGGTGATAAACCTCATGAGTGTCCAGAGTGTGGGAAGAGATTCCGTCAGCTTGGACATATGAAGAGGCACAAGATGATCCATGCAGATAATAGGCTAAACACTTTGAGTGTGGAAGATAATTAAGAAAATATTGAAGGATAATAAGGCACATAATGGTATATTAACTTACCTTTAATCACAATGTCAGTTGGATGTTCTTCAGAGGTAATTATATTTTGTTTGTGAAAACACTTCACCATGAAAGGTAAAAATCTGAAGATATTTTATTATATTGCTCTTTTATGAAAGTTAGATGACCAAGCAAGAACTACAGAAGCTGTCACTGTAGGAAAACTCGAAATTGTTTATAAGTATAGAAATATCTATTTAGTTTAGCAAAGATTAAACAAAGCTTTAAATGTTTTTCTTCATATATATGTTAATAATAATGTGCTTTGTTTTTGCTCTGTGTGGAAATTTATATAAAATTTAATATACTCTGTAGCTAAATTATGGAGATTTTTGTTTTAATATTATTTAGCATTGGAGTTGGTGAAGAAGACAGTCTGAGACGTACTTAAGATTAGATCATTTGATTGGTAGGGAAATGTATGTTAATCAAGGAATTTTCTCATCAGATTCATATGCAAACTAATGTACTTTCTTTATTTTTTGTTTAGGCCTATTTATGAATTCTACTCCTGATTATAAATATTTCACCAGAGGGTTTATTGACGGCAGACTGGTATTTGTAACTGTCAGTAAAGTGACTATGAAATTTAAATTTATATTACTCCAGAAATTTATATCACTCTAAATTTACCAGAAATTTATATTACTCTAGCCTAACTTTATCAGTTGTGCTGTAATTGTCTGGGAATTATAATTTACCTGATTTACCCGAGGGCCACTAACCCTAGTGGCTTTGATGAGAACAGGAAGTCAGCGGCTTGTTGAAGTTCCCCCCTCTTCCCCCTGTCCCCTCCATTTGCCTTGATGATCTTTTCGAGGTATATTTTGAAATTCAGCACAGTTTTGGCAACTATGTTTTCGGTCATTGTATTCCATGGTGTATTATGTGAAAAGGATCATTGTATTTCATAGTGTATTGTGTGAGAAGAGTCATTGTATTCCATGGTGTATTTTGTGTGAATTCATTGTTGTCATTGTAATCTATGGTGTACAGTGTAAAGCAGTTATACAAGCAATTACGAACCTGTCCATCTTTTCTTAATCTTTGGCGGCTTTGTTTACAATTATTAAATGGTTAATGTGCTCTGAATCTCAAGGAGGCTGTTTATAACAATAACAACAGTTGATTGGGAAGTTTTCATGCTTGTAAACTGTTTAATAAATGTAACTAAAGCCATCAAAGATTGAGGAAAGATGAACAAATCCACGAGGGCCGTGACTAGGATTCGAACCTGCATCCGAGAGCATACTAGATGCTGCCTTAATCGACTGAGCTACGACATGGTAGCACTTTACCATGTCGTAGCTCAGTCGATTAAGGCAGCATCTAGTATGCTCTCGGATGCAGGTTCGAATCCTAGTCACGGCCCTTGTGGATTTGTTCATATAATGCATCACGCTATTGTGATTTTGGTGTGTATTAAGGAAAGATGTACAGGTTCATAAGTGCTTGCGTAACAACTTCATGAATCTAGCTTCTGATCTGCAAGTAGCCAGAGCTCATGTGATCTTGATGGATCCATTATTTTGAACCAGACTACATACTACAACACTAGCTAGTCCTTCCTGAACTCGTTATTTAACTGTTCATGGAAGTACAGACTAACAGTAAGCTATACCAACTGATTAATTTTGATTTGGCAAACCATATAAATAGCCCCCCAGGCCTGTGAATGGAAACTACTAGCGGGATAAATATGGATCATATAGTCCACTCTATATATTAATAAATTAATAATAAAATAAATATAATTTTTTAATAATTAAATAAATAGCAAACCCATGATATGTGAGTTTCCCTACATTTGGAAACCTATATTATGGATCCCCAGTACTACCTTCACAGACCCCAAGTTGTGGACCCCCAGTACTACCTTCATGGACCCCAGGTTGGGAACCTAGATTGCGGACCCCAGGGTGGGAACCAAGCTAGTGGACTCCAGGGTGGGAACCAAGCTTGTGAACCCCAGGTTGGGAACCTCTACAGTTTATGATAAAGGGGTCGTCAAAAATACAATTCTTTAGCTCTTTTATTGTTCCACAAACCACTTGCCCCACACTAAACTTCTTTACCAGACACATGTTCTCTTTACACACATCAAGAAATGTCAATGTTCGTTTCGTCTAAAATATGTCAAATTATAGAATAGTTATTGCAACAAGTTGGCAACTAAAACAGTCACTGGAGCCTACCAAACATCTCGTAAATAAGTCCAAGTAACAAACTCGGTCTAGGTAACAAGTAATTTTTCAAAACAAAATGTTTAATAATAATGTTAAATGAAATATTAACTCTTGGAATGAGCACAAAAAAGTTTACGTCTTTATTTTTTTTTTCATTTAGTGACATCTATGCTATTGTCATATATAACAGAGGTAACAGCAAGTAAGCAGTCATTTTGAATAGAATTATGACATTCGCATTCAATTTAGCCCAAAAATACAAATAAAGTTATTTAGATCCTGCTTAAGGGATTTTTAAATAGTAAAATGTGTTATTATTATCTAATAAATGAATTTAGGCAAAGTAATTCACTATATATTAAAATTCTAATTTTAATTCTAAAATTAGCACTTTTTTTTTTTTTTTTAGATATATACAAGAGTTGTTACATTCTTGTACAGCCACTAGTACGCGTAGCATTTCGGGCAGGTTCCTGGAATACGATCCCTGCCGCGATGAATCGTTTTTTCATCCAAGTACACATTTTACTGTTGAGTTAAACAGAGGCTACAGTTAAAGATTTGCGCCCAGTAAATCCTCCCCGGCCAGGATACGAACCCATGACATAGCGCTCGCAACGCCAGGCGAGTGTCTTGCCACTACACCACTACACTTAATAATAATCTATAGTGAGGTACTATATTAATCAATACAGAGGTGTTATGATAATCTTTACTGAAGTGCTATTATAATATATACTGAGGTGCAATGATGGTCTATACAGAGGTGCTATAATAATCTCTACAGTCTATATATATTAAAAACGAAGCTATACCTAATAAATTCCCTGTAACATACCTTACCCCTCTGTTGTCAACCCATGTATGTTTTTTTTTTTTTTTTTTTTTTTCAATTTAACGCTGTTTGAATGTAATTTTCTGTAATAATTTGTAATTGTATTTGTGCTACTTTTTCAACAATGTTCCCCCCTCTTTTACCTCTATTTTTATTTGTACTCAACACATTTTATTCTTTTTACCCATTAGTATTAAGCTTTAGTCATTAGTGTTTTTTCCTGCCCGAAACGCTTTGCGTAATAGTGGCTTTAGGCATTGTATGTACTAGCTCTATCTATAAAGCCAACAAACTTTGTAAAATCTCTTTATGTATGTACCTTTACCTAAATAAAAATTATTATTATTATTATTATTATATATAATCTATGTATTAGTATATTTTGGAAGCAGTCTTTCTTGTAAACATATGTCGTTAAATATGACAAAAAGGTAAGATTAATCATTCTGACATGAATTTTCTCAATATTTCTTACGTTTCTTTTCACTGTCGATGGTAATTGAAAAATCAATTCTCTAAAATTCATTTTTATTTCTAGTCTGATGTGACGCCTGAACATGTTTCATAACAACTTATTACATTTTCAAAGACTTTAGTTTACACACACAACTGTAACCTGTAAACACGAAAATTCGTCCATTCTTATACTCGCATTTGGGTGAGGTGATATGATACAACAGTTTTGGGTGAGGTGAACAAACTTGTGACAAACACAAGACAAAACACGAAACTATGGGTATTAAGTGGATATGAGAACATAAGAATTGAAGTAACTGCAGAGGGCCTATTGGCCCACACTTCCTCTTGATGCTTCTATATTGGTTCGGAGTCTTGAAGTGGGTAGAATATAGTTGTGCATTAATTGGCTGTTGATTGCTGGTGTTGACTTTTTAATGTGTAGTGCCTCGAAGATGTCGAGCCTCCTGTTATCGCTGTATCTATCGATGATTTCTGTGTTGTTTGTTCAAATTTCTCTGGTGATAGTCTAGTTGTGAAAAGAGATTATATGTTTCTTTGTGCAGCCCTGTTGTTTATGCATTGTTAATCGCCTGGAAAGAGACGTTGTTGTCTTCCCTATATACTGAGTTCTTTGGGGCTTACAGTACCCAAGTGGGCATTTGAAGACATAGGCGACGTTGGTGTCCTTCAAGGCGTTCTGCTTTGTGTCTGGAGAGTTTTTCATAAGTAGGTTGGCATTGTCAAGACGACAAAGATGTTTTTGTATTTGTCGATAGCCGAGGAGCACTTGATTCCTTAAACAGTCGAAATCCTTTGAAGAAAGAAAAGAGAAAGAATCAAATTAAGTCTTCATGTCCATAGTTAAAGATTTTAAGAAAAGGATAACTGAGATACAGCTGAAAGGTCACAATGTGAAACTCATGTGGATTCCATCTCGTGTTGCAATAGTGCTCAACGAGGTAGCAGATGACTTGGCCAAACGTGCCACATCAAAACCACAAGTTGACATTGAATGTGAATTCACAATGAGACAAATAAGAAGCAAAATCAGAAATATTTAGGCACAGGCAGAAGTAGAGAGGAGAGGAGAGGTATAATGTATGAGGGAAGTCAAACCATGCAACACTACATGTATGCGAGTCAAAACACCTATTTCACTTCTGGTAAAAGGAGAAATGCTTTGAGTGACTCCGTGCACATGCGACTCAGGCTTGTGTCCAAATATTACTGGGAATATGGGATAGGTGTTCATGATAATGACACGAAGTGTAAACTAGATGCACTTATTAGTAAGATTAACTTGATTCATGCAGCTCTTGATAAAAATGAGTTCCCAGTTGAGTTATTTGTGGACCTGCATAAGGCTTTTGACACTATCAACCACCAAAACCTTCTTCTTAAATCACATCATTATGGAGTCAGAGGACATTCCCTGCAATACCTCAAATCTTACCTTACTGACAGGCTCCAGTATGTTTCTGTGAATAATTCAATTTCTCCCACCCTACCCATCAACATTGATGTTCCTCAGGGCAGCATACTTGGCCCTCTCCTCTTTTTCATCTACATTAATGACCTTCCAAATGCTTCCTAACACCTCAAACCAATTCTATTTGCTGACGACACAACCTTCATTTACTCCAGTCCTGACCCCCTTGCTCTAAATGCCACAGTAAATACTGAGCTAAATATAGTCCATCTTTGGCTAACTGCCAACAAACTCACTCTTAACATTGACAAAACTTTCTATATTCTGTTTGGCAATAAATCCTCTAATCAAATAAATCTCAAAATAAACAATACCCAAATTTGTAACAAATTAGATGGCAAGTTCCTTGGCATTCTCATTGACCACAAGCTGAATTTCCAGGGACACGTTTTAAATATATCAAAAAAGTTACAAAAACTGTTGGCATTCTTTCTAAGATCAGATATTATGTACCCCGCCCTGCCCTGGTGACTCTCTATTACTCCCTCATCTATCCATATCTCAACTATGGTATTTGTGCTTGGGGTTCTACTACCCAAAATCATTTACGTCCTCTAATTACTCAACACAAAGCTGCTATTAGGACAATATCCAACTCTGGCCCCAGACATCACTCGGTACCCCTACTCAAATCTCTGAATGTTAGATATTAAGTCACTGCACATTCTCTCATGTGTATTATACATATATAAAACGCTTAACTGTAATGCCAATCCTGACCTCAAAAGCTTCATTGAAGGTTGTAACAGAACCCATGAGCACCACACCAGAAATAAATACAATTTTGATATTCCTAGAGTACGACTTAATAAAACTAGAAATGCTCTGCAAATCAAGGGACCCAGAATGTGGAATGACCTTCCCAACCATGTTAAAGACTGTACCTCTCTCAACCAGTTTAAGATAAAAACGAAGCACTACCTAATAAATTCCTTGTAACCTACCTTACCCCTCTATTGTCAACCCATGTCTGTTTTTTTTTTTTTTTTAAACAACGCTGTTTGTCTACCTAATTGTATTTGTGCTGCTTTTTCAGCCATGTTCCCCCCCTCTTCTATCTCTATTTATATTTGTTCTCAACACATTTTATTCTTTATACTCAATTAGTATTAAGCTTTAGTCATTAATGTTTTTTCCTGCCCGAAACGCTTTGCGTAATAGTGGCTTTAGGCATTGTATGTACTAGCTCTATCTATAAATCCATCAATCTTTGTAAAATCTCTTGTATGTATGTACCTTACCTAAATAAACATTTATTTATTTATTTATTTATTTATTTATTTATTTATTTATTTATTTATTTATTTATTTATTTATGTACATACATACATAGTACATACATACAATGCCTAAAGCCACTATTACGCAATGCGTTTCGGGCAAGAAAAACATTAATATCTAGAACTTAATACTAATTGAGCATAAAGAATAAAAAGTGTTGAGAACAAATACAAATAAAGATAAAAAAAAAGGGGGAACATGACTGAAAAAGCAGCACAAATACAATAGGTTGACAAACAGTGTTGATTAAAAAAAAAGAAAATAACGGACATGGGTTGACAATAGAGGAGTGAGGTAGGTTACAGGGAATTTATTAGGTAGTGTTTAGTTTTTATCTTAAACTGGTTGAGAGAGGTACTGTCTTTGTGGTATGGTATGTTAAGGTCTCACACCCTTGCCCATTATGTTCTTGATTGTTGATTAATGTATATAGAAACACAGAGATAAAGATTGTTCCTGAACAAATAGCCTGGATGTATCACAACGGGAAGGTTGATGATATTCTGGAGAGATATAAGAATTTTGCACCACAACTGTAATTTTTTGTTGAATTATCTGCATGTCTCTTGCAAATTGTCTATACAGTATACCTAAGTCATAAAAGTATTTGTGTGTACGTCTGATACCATACTACTTGTGTAAAGGAGAAAATGTATATATTTTTCTCTCAGAATGTTCGGCAATATATTCATTGTTTGTGATGTGTGTGTATATATGTATGAACACGTTGTACTGAATGGGGTGAGAATAGCTTGAGCTACCTCATCCCTTTGTGCATATTTTACTTCAATAAACTTATTTCAATTTCAATCTCAACTGTGTACACTTCAGTTTACTTACTGACTCCTCACAGAGTCTTTTCTTTACTGTTTTTTCCCATCATGCCTTAAAAGTCAGTTGATGATGTATGATGAAGTGGATGAATGTATGACTGTTGAGTTCTTCATTAAGCAGGAAGAGTCGAGGTCAGACTGGGAGGTCGGACCCGGTGTTCACGCGGCCACCAGTTGGACCCGGTGTTCACGCGGTTACCAGTTGGACCCGGTGTTCACGCGGTCACCAGTTGGACCCGGTGTTCACGCGGTTACCAGTTGGACCCGGTGTTCACGCGGTCACCAGTTGGACCCGGTGTTCACGCGGTTACCAGTTGGACCCGGTGTTCACGCGGTTACCAGTTGGACCCGGTGTTCACGCGGTCACCAGTTGGACCCGGTGTTCACGTGGTCACCAGTTGGACCCGGTGTTCACGCGGTCACCAGTTGGACCCGGTGTTCACGCGGTCACCAGTTGGACCCGGTGTTCACGCGGTTACCAGTTGGACCCGGTGTTCACGCGGTCACCAGTTGGACCCGGTGTTCACGCGGTCACCAGTTGGACCCGGTGTTCACGCGGTCACCAGTTGGACCCGGTGTTCACGCGGTCACCAGTTGGACCCGGTGTTCACGCGGTTACCAGTTGGACCCGGTGTTCACGCGGTTACCAGTTGGACCCGGTGTTCACGCGGTTACCAGTTCGAATTCTTATTTAACAACTTCAGCTTCCTTTTTTCCTTATATTACCCAGATAATACTTTAGTTTGAATCTAACAATAATTTTCCTTTATTTAGTCAATTTTTAAATATTCAGTCACTTTGTATTTATAAATTCTAGCAAGTTTTATCTTTTCACTTTTTATCACATTATATTTATTTGTTCAGTTGTTATTATTTATTAATCCAATTAGCCTTTCCTAGATATTAAATCACGTATATTTATCTGTTTAATCACCTTCATTAATTATTCAACCGCTTTTGATTTATTTATTAAATTACGTTTTATTTGTTTAATCACTTTTTGTTCATCTATTTAAGAACTTTTTCTTTATATTTTTTATAATCTTTTATCGATGTATGATTAAATATTATTTTAATTGACATGTTAGCAATGAAATATTTATATCGTGAAAGGATTCAACGTTAAACACTTCATGAAAATAATAGTTCTGAGTGTTGTAACTTTGCAACTGTTACAACCCTGGGTTCTCCAGTGGAAACCAGAGGTCAAAATTGAGCTATTAAACTTCCTGGTAGTACAGTTGGGCATCTCGTATAGCAATTGTTTGTATCTTCCCTGCCAGACGTAAGACTATTATTGTTTCTCAAAGAGCATTTAAAGACTGAGCTGGGGGTTGATTATTAAATAATAACATAGGCACCAACTTTGCTTACTAATACTTTCTAATCATTCATAAAGTAACAATACGTTGCATAGGGGAAGATCTTTAATGTGCTTAGCTGCACGATCAATTAGGCTCCTCCCGGCACCACGACATGAGGGAGGCAGCTGGTGGCTAGCTCGGTCTTCTCTCTGGCTGTGTCGTGCGGATAAGACCTACTCTGTGGCTGTATCCCTTCTCTTCTCCCTTCTCCTCTTACTTATTTCCCTTACCTGAAGTTCCTGTATCCTTAAGCTAAGTACGGGGCATCAGTAAGTGGACCTACTCTGGTAGTAAATATTGGTGAGACCTGGGGTTAGTATTTGCCAGTGTTTTGTTTACCCTAAGTGTTGTGTTTTGTATTAGGGTACCACATGGTCTCACTACCCTAAGCTGCATCCAGCTTCAGTGCTTATCCAGTAGTACTTTACCCTAGCTTGTTATTAGTGTAAACCTTGTATCCTGTCTATGTGGACCAAGGCTTTTAACGTAAGGTAGTGTGGTAAAGTTATTATTATTATTGTTATTGGTGTGAGTGTATATGGGGGGTTGTTAAGGGGTTAATAAATAAGTACATGAATTACAGAGTATCTCTTCTTCCAAGGTGGGAGTGCAGTGATCAACCCTTAGACTAACATATATGGTCTTGTAGCAAGTTATCACTACTGTGGATAGTTTATTTTGGGGGCCGGGCCTTTTAGCTCTCCCGTATTTGATACTCTTGTCTTCTAACTACCTTTACCCCTTAATAGTACCAGTACCCCATAGAAGCCCCACTCATATCAGTTGTAACAAGTGGGGGCCTGTCCGGGATGAACATTATAAGTGTAAAAAATTGGATTCTTGAGTGCCAAAATTAAAATTTTTTATTTCCGCAGAACGGTTGTGTGCTAGCCTAGGGTCCAGCTCATCTAGCAAAGGACATTCTTGCACTGACTGGACACCCAACTGGATCCCTTCACGATTAAGGTTAGTGTGGCCTTGTGTTAGGGGCCGTGCAAATTTTTGTTTTTTTTTCCAATTTTTATTTTTTTATTTTTTCTTTGGCTGGGAGCTAAAATTATTAGTGATGTCTTCTGAAATGCAGAACCTGGCAAGGGAGCCTTCAGTGGTAGAGATAAAGAAACTTAAAAAGTCTAATTTAGTATTGTTAGGCCAGGAATTTGGCCTAGAATTAAATGTCGCAGATAAAAAGTGGACTTTGGTGAATGAAATATTACAACATTGTATTGATGAAGAACTATTGGCAAGTGATACACCTTTATGCCAGCCTAGCCAAGCAGAAAGTGCAACTCATAGGGAGAGTGAATTAGCTTTAGAGTTAGCAAAAATAAAATTAGAGGAGCAAAAACTCAAAACCGAGGAGGCTAGAATTAGAGTGAATGCCACTGGACCTCCACCTGCCGGGGATTCAAACCCCAGGCATTATGAGAAAAAGCATAATTTGCCTGAATTTTCCGAGTCTGACCCTGAAAGGTTTTTCAACCATTTTCAGAGAGTGGCCACGTCCATGAACTGGCCAAAGGAAGAGTGGGTGAAAATCCTACAGGGAAGACTTAGGGGTAAAGCACAAGATATTTTTATAAACATGCCTGACGACGAGTGTTTCGAATATGATAAAGTCAGGGAATGTATTTTACGGGCATATGAAATTACTCCTGAAGCTCACCGCCAAGTTTACCGTAACCTTAGGCCTACTCACAACCAACCGCTCACTGAATTTGTGAATGATCAAATTCGATTGTTTGATAGATGGATTCGCTCGGCGAAAGCCGAAACATACGAGGCTCTCAGGAACTTAATTTTAATGGAGCATTTTATAGATGTTATGCCAGAGAACGTATCACAGTACATTAAAGGAAGGATAGAGTTAAATTCTAAAATAGGGGATTTGGCCAAGTTGGCAGAAAACTACCAATTGGCGGGCAAAAGGCCCAATAAAAATAATTATACCCCACAGAGTAGCAAACCTTATACCCACAGCCAGTCCAGACCAGCTCATTCTAACCCTTTACCTAATGCACCTTCTGTTTCAGACATAACTAACCCTGTTAAAGTGTCTAGCCCAACGGCACCTAAAGGTGAACCGAAGGGTAATTCTGTTAGTAATGTCTCTTCTCCCCGACGTTTTTGTGGTCACTGTAATCGTCCAAACCACACTATTAGCCGTTGTTGGCAACTGCACCCTGAAAAAAGACCCAATGCTCTAGTTGTGACACAGGGCTTGAGGCTTTCAGAAGGGTTAGGGAGTAAGACCTCCAACCCACAGTGGTTGGACTTGCTTACCCCATTCTTATCGAAAGGGAGACTACTTTTGTCTGAGGGTTCTTCCTGGAAGGACGTGGTGATCTTCTGAGACACCGGTGCCATCCAGACTTTAATTTTAGAGAGTGCGTTGCAAGGTGCCAGCACTCTCGACACTGGAGAGGTGGTACTGGTCGAAGGTGTCACTAGTGATACTCGGGCAGTACCCCTCCATAAGGTTACCCTGGAATCTGATTTCCACAAGGGTGTTTGTACAGTCGGAGTCACTTCATACCTACCTTTCCCTAATGTTGATGTAATAGTTGGTAATGATTTAGCAGGGGATAAGGTAGGGGACTCTAGACTGCCTATTATGTTGCCTACCCCTAAGGTTTGCTTGGATCCACCCGCCGCAGAGGATAATGTTGTGTACCCTGCGTGCGCGGTGACCAGGTCTATGGGACTTAAATGTAAGGGCAGCCCTGTGCTTGCCAAGGATGGTAAATCCCGAGGTCACGAGGAGCTTTCCGAGTGGTGAAAACCAAGTGGACCTCGCGGACACATTCATTGCCCGACTCGATGACGTGGCCGAGGACATTGTGGAGAGCCTGCCACCGCCACCTACAGAGAGTAGTGGGGAGGTGGAGGAGAACACTGTTGAGCCTCGGCCAATGGCATCTGACCAAGGCCTAGATGCCTCCTTGAGTGAGTTACAGAAAGCTGACCCCACTCTTGCAGATTGTCATGAAACAGCCGTCTCTATGGAGGAAATTGTAGACGCAGCAACTGGGTACTACTACAATGATCGGATTTTGATGAGAAAATGGAGACCACAGAGTGCTCCCTTGTCAAATGAGTGGGAGGTAGTCCACCAGGTTATGTTGCCGACCTGCTATAGAGAAAGAGTTTTGGCAGCTGCTCATGATGATCCTATGGGGGGACATCAAGGTATTAATATTACGTATCACAAAATTTTAAAGTATTTTTTCTGGCCCAAGCTGAAAAGCGATGTGGCAAAATTTTGTAATGCGTGTATTGTTTGTCAACTGGTTGGGAAACCAAACCAGACTCCACCTAAAGCTCCTCTAAGGCCTATTGTCGTGCCAGAGGAACCATTTTCTCATGTGGTAATGGACTGTGTTGGACCATTACCTAGAACTAAGTCTGGTAATATTTACCTAATCACGATGATGTGTATCACTACTCGTTACCCAGAGGCTTTTGCTGTAAGGAACATCCGAGCAAAAACTGTTGTTGCTCGTATGTTGCAATTTTTTTCCACTTTTGGACTGCCTCGGGTCGTGCAAACTGACAATGGTACTAATTTTAAGTCTGATGTTTTCGAGCAATTTTGTAAGGAACATGGAATAACTCATAAGGTTTCCAGCCCATACCATCCACAGAGTCAGGGGGTAATTGAACGTTTCCATCTAACTCTGAAGCAGATGTTGAAGACATCGTGCGAGAGTTCCCACACCTTCTGGGATGAGAATTTACCGTATGTTTTGTTTGCGGCTAGAGAGGGATTACAAAGTTCACTGGGCTGTTCTCCTTTTGAGTTAGTCTTTGGCCATAAAGTTCGTGGACCCTTGCAAATGTTACAGGAGAATCTGTTAGGGAACGTAACGTTATCCGAAGGTTCGGCTTTCTTTGCGCAACACCACCAGAGACTCAAGGACTGCAAGGCGGCTGCATTTAAGTATCTTGGCAAGGCCCAAGAAAAGATGAAAGAACGTAACGATGCTAAATCTAAGTTACGGGTATTTCAGCCTGGCGACCCTGCCCTGGTATTAAAGCCTCGACTAGGGAACACTATGTCCCACAAGTACGAAGGCCCCTACATTGTGACAGAAAAGACTGGGGACCTCACGTACAAAGTGAGGCACTCTGACAAACGTAACCAGGTAATGCTCATACATGTAAATCGACTGAAGAAGTTCCAGGGCCCCAGGCCCATTGCACTAACCAATGTTTCCATTTCCAGTGAGAGAGGGGATGATTGTTCTGGGGACCCAACTAATCTCATTTTCAATAATTCTAGTTCTGTGAATGCTGTGGAGGAACTGTCCCATTTGCAGATGGCCCAACGTGAAGAGGTGCAGTTGTTGGTTGCTGAATTCTCCAGTCTGTTCGGGGATGTCCCGACCCAGACTGATGCCATTTGCCATGATGTCGAATTGACGGACTACACTCCCATTCGCCTTCAACCCTATCGGATGAGTCCAGAAAAGAAGGCCATCGTACGGAAGGAGGTCGACTTCTTGCTCCAGCACGGCCTCATCCGGCCGAGCCAGGGCTCTTGGTGCTCGCCCTGCCTTTTGGTCCCCAAACCAGACGGCTCCTGGCGATTATGCACCGACTATCGGCAGCTCAACAAGGTGACCATTGTGGATGCCTATCCGCTGCCCCTCCTCGAGGACTGCATCGACGAGTTGGGAAATGCCAAGTACGTTTCGAAATTCGACCTCTCGAGGGGGTATTATCAAATCCCACTCACTGAACGTGCTAAACAGCTCACCGCGTTCGTGACACCCGAGGGTGTTTTTGAGTATCAAGTGTTACCGTTCGGCTTGCGTAATGCCCCTGCCACGTTCCAGAGACTCATGAACTCTACTCGCTAAGGTGCCAAATTGTCGGGCGTATTTAGATGATATCGTGCTGTTTGACAGTAATTGGGCTGACCACATAGCTAGGTTACGCCAGTTGTTTGCCATCTTGAAAAGGGCAAATCTTGCCTTAAATGCTAAAAAGTGTCATTTTGGCCAAGGCACAGTGACGTACCTCGGTTATGAAGTGGGCCAAGGAAAAGTGTTACCTCGGCAAGATAAAATCAGTGCCATTCTAGAGTATCCAGTACTAAAGTCTAAAAAGGACGTTCAAAGATTTATCGGTATGTGTGCGTACTATCGACGTTTTTGTCAGAACTTTTCCAGTGTTGCCACTCCTCTCACAGACTTGTTGCGGAAAGCCGTTAAATTTAAGTGGTCATCAGACTGTGCAGAGGCATTTAAAAATTTGAAATTGATCTTAGCTTCCGCCCCAGTGCTTGCTAGTCCAAGGTTCGACCGACCGTTTAAAATTCATGTTGACGCGTCTGACTCGGGTGCTGGTGCAGTGTTGTTGCAAACTGGGGATGATCAGGTGGAACACCCAGTATATTATTACTCTGTGAAATTCGACAAGGCGCAACGCAATTATTCAGTGGTAGAAAAAGAGGCGTTGGCGCTAGTGTTAACATGTAAAAAGTTCGAAGTTTACCTCACAGGTAATATAGTGGAAGTGTACACGGACCATAACCCACTAGTCTTCCTGACTCAGATGAAGGGTAAGAATAAACGCATCCTCAGGTGGGCGTTGTACCTACAGGACTTCAATCTTTCCATTACCCACCTACCGGGCAGACTCAACGTGATAGCCGACGCTCTGTCCCGGTTGCCTGAATAACATTCATCTGAGCCACAGAAAGCCATTTACCAACCGTCATGCTTTAGTTAATTTTTTTTAGGTTCTCCTGTGACATTAAATATTCCGTGTCCAATTTATTTACTTCCCTGTTCTTTTATTTTTGTTGTGTATGTTTTTTTTTTCTCTTTCAGAGAACTCCTTTGTATTTTTTTTTTGCAGAGAAATTGCTTTTGATTGATTTTTTGTTTTTGTCATATGTTTTTCTTTTTGTTCTCTGTATACTCTTACAAAAAAATATGACTACTATTCTAGTAGTCACATTTTTTTTTCTCTGAAGGGGGGAGGAGTGTTACGACCCTGGGTTCTCCAGTGGAAACCAGAGGTCAAAATTGAGCTATTAAACTTCCTGGTAGTACAGTTGGGCATCTCGTATAGCAATTGTTTGTATCTTCCCTGCCAGACGTAAGACTATTATTGTTTCTCAAAGAGCATTTAAAGACTGAGCTGGGGGTTGATTATTAAATAATAACATAGGCACCAACTTTGCTTACTAATACTTTCTAATCATTCATAAAGTAACAATACGTTGCATAGGGGAAGATCTTTAATGTGCTTAGCTGCACGATCAATTAGGCTCCTCCCGGCACCACGACATGAGGGAGGCAGCTGGTAGCTAGCTCGGTCTTCTCTCTGGCTGTGTCGTGCGGATAAGACCTACTCTGTGGCTGTATCCCTTCTCTTCTCCCTTCTCCTCTTACTTATTTCCCTTACCTGCCCCCTCCCCGCTCAGCTCGTTGTCGCCGTGTGGGGGCTTAGTGGGCGGCTGCCGGAGTGTGATGCTCCTTGGGACAGTCCTCTGTCCTTTTCTAGCCTTGTGCTCCTGCTGCCGTCCTCTCCAATTCTGCTGGGCATCTTTTCCTTTTCCTTCTGTTTCGTTTTTCACCCCCCTCTTCTCCTATCTGCTTGCCGTTTCCTGCCGACCTTTTGCTCGTTCTGGTTCTTCCCTTGGACTTCTTCTATTTTGACGCCCGGGTGCTTGAGGAGGCATACTCTTGCACCCGTAGAACTGCAGTACCCGACGTCGAGAGCGAGGGGAACCTTTTATTGTCAATCCCCACTTCGTCACTGAACCCGATCTCGACGGACTGTCGGTTTCTTAAGGTGGCGTTTGTGGGGCGTATACTCACGACGCACCCCTAGGAGGCCCCGACAAGATCGGCGATAGCTTCTTGTTGGGTGTCCTGCCTCTAATTGTGGCTCCATGGTGGGTGTGGGGGCACATTCGTGAGTGAATTCTTCTTTCGTCAAGATGATTACCCCTGCTTCGGCTTCTTCTGGTTTACCTTCTCAGGCTCGTGGGGTGGGCGACCAAGCCCCCGAGTCGGTCCGTATTGGAAGACCGGGCTCTGTAGCCTCCGCTGCATTGGGCCCCGACCTTGCTCCTCCTTTGGCCTCTCTGACTCCTTCCTCTGGCTCCCCTCCCTCCTCTGTGGTTGGGTCGAGCCCCAAGCCCCCAGTGGTGACTACCTCGTCCCCTGGCGCGGCTCCTTCTCTGGTTGTAACTACTGCACCTTTTAACCCCTCTCTCTCTGGGGGTTCTCACCGCCGTCCTCGTCACGGCCTGCCCTCGCTCGATTCCTTCCAGTTCTGCTACCTATCAAGCCTTGTTTGGTCCCGCTTCGTGGGCCAAATATTTTGATCTCCTCCCTCTTGATTCTGCGCCTCCTGACGATTTCTCCCTCCATCGACATCTCATTGATTCCGTGGATGCCTCCATTACTTTCAACCCCACTCGTATCGGTACACGTGTCGTTGCTGCTCCTTCTCAGGATGCTGCTTCCCGCTTGGCTGCCTTATCCTGCCTTGGCGAGACCCCCGTTCGGGTCTCGAAGAACGCTCAGTTGAATGCCAGTGTTGGCACTATTTTGCTCCCGCCCCATGTTGCGACCGGTGTTCGGGACCTGCGCGACTGCCACGACGATATTCGCCATATCCTCACTGCCCAGGGCCATTCTATTCTCCAGGTGGACACGTTTACTCGTCCCCCTCGTGGTAGTCGCCGTCAACCCCTCCGGGTTGTGAAGATTACCTTTGATGGTAGGACCCTTCCACCCTCTGTCATTCTTGCTGGTGCCAGGTGCTCTGTCCAGGAGTACATTCCTTCTCCTCGGCTCTGCAACAAGTGCTGGAGGTTTGGGCATGGTGCCCTCCGCTGCTCCGGGACTGTCTCTCTCTGTCCTTTGTGTGGTGGCGAAGGTCACTCTAAGTCGGAGTGCGCTTCTCCCCAGGCTCGTTGCCTCAACTGCGGTGAGGCCCATCCTACCTTCTCCCGTGCGTGTGTCCATTACAAGCTTGAGGCAGCTGTCCTCAACTTGAAGCACCGAGAGCGTTTATCTTTTCCTGAGGCGAGGCGCCAGGTTCGCCGGCTCCCGCCTTATGCTAATATCTCTTATGCTCGCGTGTTGCGCTCTTCCTCTCCTCGTCCTTCCCGCCTTCCTCAGACTCACAACCGTTTCCGGGCCTTGGACCCTGATGCGCCCACTGCCCCCTCCTCTGTCCCTTTGGGTTCTCTCCCGAAGGATCCTCCTCCTGGTCCTCTGTCTGGGGTTCCCCTTCCTTCTACCCGGTCTGTCGTGTCTTCTGTGTCTTCTTCCTCGTCCCCCTCCGATCGTCCTTCCCATCCTCTTCCTCCATCTATCGGCTCTCCCCACCGCCTGTCGGTGCGGGCGGATGTCCATCGCTCTCCTAACGGCCGTCGTGTGTGCTCTCGTTCGGCTTCTCCTGTTGAGACACTGGAATCCGTTGCCCGGTACGTAGTTGCTGGGACACCGGTCTCTTTAAGTCAGAAGCGTAAGCCTGGCTCCTCTCCTTCCTCTTCCCCGGCGGGTAAGAAGGCTTCGCTTTCTTCCTCAGCTCCTCCTTCTGGCTCTCTTGCTCCTTCCCCTCCCGTTTCAGTGCTTGCGCCCCCTGTTCCTGCTATGGAGGTTTCTTTGGCCCCTGCTTCCCTTTCGGTTGCTGCTCTTGCTGGGGTGCGCTCCCCTCTTTCTACTCCCCCTCTTCCTGCTGCTGTCCTTGACTGCTCCTCTCCGTTGTCTCCTCCTCTTCCTCCTCCTCCTCCTCCGGACCCTGCCCGCCCACCTCTGATCTGTTCTCCCGTTTCCTTCCCTCCGTCTTTGCTCAGTTTACCCATGCCCCCTAACCCTGACTTTGCTGACCCTGATCCCGACCCTGATATTCTTTAACGTGCTCTGTTGCTCTTTCGCCTTTGTTTCTTCCTTGTTCTCTGTTTTTGTCCTTTCTCTTCTCGTCGTTGTCCATTCTTCAATGGAACGTTCGAGGTTATTACGCCAATTTCCTCGAACTCCAACTTCTGATTTCGCGGTTTTCGCCCCTTTGTGTCTGTCTCCAGGAGCCAATGCTTGGTGCTCGTCCTGGTCGTTTTCGTGGCTATTCCTTTCTCTCCCCCCCCCCAGCCATTGCTGGGGCTTCTAATTCTTCTGCTCTCTTGATTCGGGCTGATGTTCCCCTTGTTCCTTTACTTTTTCCTTCGCCTCTCCATTGTTCTGCTGCTCGTATCTTTGTGGGGAAATGGTACACAGTTTGTTCCATTTATCTCCCCCCGAGTGTCCCGCTCTCTCTTCCTGATTTGAAACACCTCCTAGACTCCCTGCCAGAGCCTGTGCTCCTGCTGGGTGACTTCAATTGTCGTCATTCTCTTTGGGGTGACGTTCTGACGAATACCCGGGGTCGCCTCCTTGAGCTGTTTCTCCTCTCTTCTTCCCTGTCTCTTCTGAATTCTGGTGAGCCCACTCATTTGGACTCTCGAACTCGCACCCTTTCTTGTCTTGATCTTTCTCTCTGCTCTTCTTCTCTTTACTTAGATTTCACGTGGTAGGTTCTTGATGACCTCCATGGAAGTGATCATTTCCCCATCCTTGTTTCCTTTTTCTCTTTTCGCCCTTCCCTCTCTTTCCCTAGGTGGCAGTTTGCTAAGGCGGACTGGACCCTATTTTCCCTCAGTGCTACTCTCTCTGACCTCTCCCTTCTGCCCCTCTCTCGCGCTCTCCTCCTTTTTCATGACACTGTCTTCAACGCTGCCCTCCGCTCTATTCCTCGCTCTTCCTCTCGGGGTCCACGGAAGTGCGTTCCCTGGTGGAATGCGGACTGTGCTCGGGCTGTCCGCTGTAAGCGTGCAGCCTGGAAGAGGCACCGCCGTAGGCAGACGACCGATTCTTTTCTTTTCTTTCGGAAAGCGAGTGCGGTGGCCCGTAGGGCCATCCGTACGGCTAAACGTGAATGTTGGGCATCTTATGTCTCAACAATTACGTCCGAAACCCCTCTGGCCCAGATCTGGAAGCGTATCCGCAAGATAGCGGGTAAGTTCGTTCCCGATGTTTCTCCGGTCCTTCACCTCCATGATACTCTTGTGGCGGACCCGTTGCAGGTCGCTTCCGAACTGGGTTCCCACTTTTCTTCTGTTAGCTCTGGTCTTCATCTTCCCCAATCTTTCCTTCTTCATAAACCTGTCCTTGAGTCTCGTCCTTTAGATTTCTGCTCTCATCTTCAGCTTCCCTATAATGATCCCTTCTCTCTCTCTGAACTTCGTTCTGCCCTGGCCCTCTGCGGTTCTACGGCGGCGGGCTCCGATGGTATTCATTATGAGATGCTTCGCCATCTCCCTCCAAGCACGTCTCAGTCTTTACTGAGTCTGTATAATCGGATCTGGGAGTCGTCGTCAGTCCCTGAGGACTGGCTCGATGCCGTTGTCCTCCCTGTTCGCAAACCGGGGTCTCTGGGTACTTCCCCTAAGGACTTTCGCCCTATTGCTCTCACAAGTTGTGTCTGCAAACTCTTTGAACGTATCGTTAACGTTCGTCTGATGTGGTTCCTGGAACACCATCACCTCCTCTCCCCTTCTCAATTTGGTTTCCGCAAGTGCCGCAGCACGACAGATGTCCTGGTGAACTTGGAGGTCTATATTCGTACTGCTTTTGCTGCGAAGACCTCCGTTGTTGCCGTCCTTTTTGATCTAGAAAAGGCTTATGACACCACTTGGCGTTATCATATCCTATCTCAACTTCATTCTTTTGGCCTTCGTGGTCATCTCCCTCTCTTTCTCCGCAGCTTCCTCTCTCGTCGTTCCTTTCGGGTGCGCCTTGGTACCGCTCTCTCTCCCTCTTTCAACAATACGAAGGTGTGCCCCAGGGTAGTGTTCTGAGCACTACTCTTTTTCTGGTTGCCCTCAATGGTCTTCTTTCCTCTCTTCCTTCTGGTGTCTTCTCCGCTCTCTATGTCGATGATCTTACCCTTTGTTGTCAGGGTGATGATTCGCTTCTCCTTCAACGCCGGCTTCAACTTGCCATTGATGCCGTGTCGTCTTGGGCCACAGGTCATGGCTTCAAGTTCTCTACTTCTAAGACTTGTGCCATGACTTTTACGCGGAAACGGGTTGTTCTTCGTCCCTCTTTGTCACTTTATGGTCATCCCCTTGAATACAAAGATTCCGCGAAGCTTTTGGGGTTATTTCTTGACACTCGTTTGTCTTGGTCTCCCCATATCTCTTACCTCCGTGTTGAGTGCTCTAAGGCCCTTACCCTCCTTCGGGTCTTGTCCCATACTTCTTGGGGGGCAGATAGGCGCACTCTCCTTGCTTTACATTCCTCTCTCGTCCTGTCTAAGCTCGATTATGGTTGCCCTGCTTACTCGTCTGCTTCTCCTTCTACTCTTCGCCGTCTTGATGCTTTGCACCATACTGGGTTGCGTCTCAGTTCTGGTGCCTTTCGTTCGACTCCCATCCTTAGCTTGTATGTTGACACTGGCTTCCTGTCTCTCCAGGACCACCGTGATCGCTACTGTCTTCGCTATCTTGCGCGGTCCTTACAACATCCTTCCTCTCGCCTCTGTCGTGCTTTAACTTTTACCCCTCCTGCGGTTCCTGTTCCTCTTCACCACCTCCCTCTTTCTGTCCGGTTATCTCGCCTACAGGATTCTCTTTCCGTTCGTATTTCTGATGTTTCTCCTCGTGTTGTTCCTTCTTTGCCCCCGTGGAGGGTCCCTCTTCCGCGGTTTTGTACATCCTTGACCCGTATCACTAAAGCTTTTACCCCTCCTACGGTTCTCAAACGCCTTTTCCTCGAGCACTTTTCTTCTCACTCCCGCTCCGTTTCTGTCTTCACCGATGGGTCTAAGTCAGCGGACGGTGTTGGCTACTCTGTTGTTTTTCCTGATCGCACTTATATGTGTCGCTTGCCTCCGGAGACTAGCATCTTTACAGCGGAACTTTATGCTATTCTCTATGCTCTTCGTCTCCTGCTTTCTCGTTGTCAGTCTTCCTTTGTGGTTGTTGTTGACTCTCGTAGTGCCCTCATGGCTCTCGGGTCCTTTAATCCGGTTCATCCGGTAGTTGTCGAGATCCAGCATTGGCTGTTTCTCGTTCACAGTAAATTTAAGTCGGTTGAGTTTTGTTGGGTTCCCAGCCATATTGGTGTGTCTTTAAATGCGCGTGCGGATGCTGCTGCCAAGGAAGCTGTCCGCTCTTGTCCCATCTCTCGCAAAGGCATTCCGTATTCCGACTTTTACCCGGTTATCCATTCCTCAGTCCTTACCCGTTGGCAGGCTTCTTGGTTGTCTGTTACTGGTAACAAGCTACGTACTCTTAAATGTTGTGTTTCCTCGTGGCCGTCCTCCTTCCACCGTAACCGGCGGTGGGAAACAGCTCTGGCGAGGTTGCGTATTGGCCATACTCGCATAACCCATGGTCACTTGATGGAGCGCCGCCCTGCTCCTTATTGTCCTAGTTGCATCGTCCCTCTTACGGTCGTGCATGTCCTTCTTGAATGTCCTGACTTCCAGGACGAGCGTGTGTCTTGCTTTCCGACCGCCCCTCGCGGTCACCTGTCCCTCGATAGAATTCTTGGTGACTCGGATACTTTTGATATCGTTCGCCTTATGCGTTTTTGTTCTCGTATTGGCATCCTTGGTGATATTTAGCGCCCTCTGATTATTATATATTTATATATTAATATATATTTATATATTATAATATATATTAATATATATTTTATATATATATATTACCAAGCCGGGAAGGCTGTGTAGCACAATCAAATAAGTCAACTGCTCCTGAAGAGGACGGTATTACTTACAGTTTACTGAGATTAGTCTCACAAGTACCAGGTAATCCACTTTTAGTGTTGTACAGAATGAGTTTAAGTGAAGGAGTATTACCTGATGATTGGACAGTGTCATTGTTCCCATCCCCAAAGCACACTCAGATAATTATAGACCCATATCTCTACCATAATTTTGTCTATTAGCACAGTTTTCGGCGTGAATGCATTTGGTTCTACAAGGTAGCCAACTCCATCAAAATATTAAATATGTACCCAACTCAATTAACGATTAATCAACCAATTACTCCATGGGATAACTTGGATCTAGCAGTTGATTTTGTAAATGCACCCAAGAAAGATAATGTACACTCTACATTATTAAAACAGTTAACACTGTGAAGCATCACTGAAAGTACTCAGAGTATGGGTAACGATGTGTATCAGTGCTATACCGACGGTTCTGTAGAAGAAGGTGGACGATGTACCGGATGTGCATGTAATATATTTGAACAATCTTCTCTCTTACATACATGAATGAAGCGCTATGCTAAACTGTGTAATTACTATTTGAGTACTGGAACACTTGATGATATATTGAACTTGTACCCTAGATTGACGATGTAACGTATCAATTATACAATGAATGTATGTGATGTAACTCTATAACCTGAGCTTGTGAAAGCACCTTAATCACCTCAGTGATTAATTGCTTAATTGCACACTAGTTTCTCTATCAGTTATCTCACCTTGTCAGAGTAAAAGAGACAAATATATGTGTATGTATGTGTTCAGAATTCAATTTCACCTTTGTAAATGCACGTTAATGACACTATGTAAAAAGACACATCGAACACTTTATGTAGGGCATACGTAAATCTGTGTATTTATGTATTTACGTATGTAGCTTAGCCTAGCATTTTAAAAACACTACAATCACCTTATGTGGTTGATTGTTCAATAAATCCCTGAACTATATGTTTAACAAATCTCTAACCCTATCAATGGAGTTAGTTTAGTTCTTATATTATGCACCCTATACCCATCTCGTGGGCGGTAGTGGAAAGGGTTAGAGTCCATGGCGGACTGAAGAAAATGTATATATGATGGTTAGCATTGTTAATGTGTGGCCACGTCTGTGGTAGAAAATAATACAAAAAAATCAAATAAAGGTATTATTGAAACTTTATACGAAAACATTAAATCCTAAATATATCTTTAATATTATACTTGAAATATGGTATACTTTGCTCTCTCCATCGTACTTCTGCACCTGCTGGCAAGTGGTTCGGTGCAGTGTGCAGGTGATGTTCATTACTGGGTGAGCTGGCAAGTGGTGCTCACCTGCCAGCTCACCCAACGAAAATTTGGTTTTTAATACACTTACACATTTATTGGGTCTTTCCTTCACCTTCATTCAAGCACTAGGGTATTACAGTAAGTGTTTTAATTATAATATTTATTAACGTTATTATTTTTAATTTTTATTATTATTAACAGGAGAGGATCGAGTGTGTGTGTGTGGGGGGGGGGATAATGGTACACATGTCCACATCCCAATGCCCGCCCTTCCAGGACTGGGGGTGCGGGGGTGTACAATAAACTATACCCACATCCGGCGGCAGCTTGTCGAAGGCGGAAGTGTAGCCTAGAGAATTTGTCATGATAATTAGTGATGACTCTTATTTTGATTATGGGTCTGTAATCCAGTTAAGCTTTTATTCTTAATTTATATTACAATGCTGGTAAAATACACTTCTTGATGATGAGTATGGAGTACAAATGAACTCATTGTGTACCCAAGTTCAAGTTCAAGTATGTTTATTGAGATAAGCAATAAATAAATCTCAAAGGGATAGAGTAGCTTAGGCTATTTCAACCCCCCTCTAATTCAAGTCCCTCAAGGGGCGCACAAATACTGTGACTACAAATAGACAAATAAACATTACAAGAATCCAACAAGAATTGTGAACCCTATACTCACAGGATGAATATAGGGTACACAATAAAC
This sequence comes from Procambarus clarkii, assembly GCF_040958095.1. NCBI lineage: Eukaryota > Metazoa > Arthropoda > Malacostraca > Decapoda > Cambaridae > Procambarus > Procambarus clarkii. The sequence continues at coordinate 78,669 of NW_027189207.1, read as the reverse complement.
TACCACTCACATCATGGGTATGGGTTGCACAAGAAACTATCGCGCAGAGGATGAATATGGAGAGCAAAGTAAACAAGATTCACACGATGAGAAAGGGTTGCGCAATGTCCTATGACTCACAGAATGAGTATTAGCTGCACAATAAACTACAGGTCACAGGATAAGTATGGGTTGCACAATAAATTACAGGTCACAGGATGGGTATGGGCTGCACAAACTACCGGTAACAGGATGAGTATGGGATGCACAATAAATTACGGGTCACAGGATGAGTATGGGTTGCACAAACTACTGGTAACAAGATGAGTATGGGATGCACAATAAATTACCGCACAGAGGATGAGTATAGGGTGCACAAACTGGTTGGGTAAATGGAAATGGTTGGGTACATTTCCTTTCACCTAATGCGACTATTCATGTGTCCGGACTTTCAATTCAGTTATATTTATGCCAAAGTATTAACATGCAGCTTATATTTATGTCTTTATGATGACATAGAAAACTTCGTTTATTACAATATCTAGATTAAATTAACATTGATCTTCGGAAGGTCATAGTTCCCATATCGGTAAGGAGAGCGTCGGCCATGAAGCCTTGTTTAAAGTATGAATATTTTTCCTCTCTAATAAGGTATAATCTCTGTGATGGATTCACAAAAACTATTTTATATCTGCCTTTCTGATAACATATACAAATATAATCTTTATTTGTGAATATTTGTTAATTAAGCAATATATCAGAGGGCGTGTAGGGTTCGGTGTTCAATGAACGAAAAGGACTGGATCACTGTGTACAGGAGGCTGATATGGCAGCAAACACTCTCCTGGCGACCATATTTCTTGGATAAGTCGCTCCACACAATTGTCGCTTGGACCGTCGACTTCCTATGGCGTCACCTCTCACATATTTACGTCTCATTTCGTTATGAAATTAGATTATTTCAGAGAAAAAATAGGTTTGATCATGTTCTACGTGTAGCACCAACATTATAGTAAGTAAATATACCATATTTCTTCATTACTTACGTAATGCTAATACGTTTTGGGTAGTTTTGGCCTGATTTGGGTGATTGGGGTAATTCTATGGACCGGGTAAGACTATTGTTTTGTTGACACGACGAGTGTAATTAATCGACGTAGGTTTTTTTGTTTGTTGCCGGTCTAACGCATCCTTGTTTGACATTTTATACATATTTCCTTGTAAAACATTCTATTGCGAACATATTGGTACAAAAATGAAATACGTACATTGAAAATTAAGGTCAGGACAGTGAAAAGAATAAACTTTTCAAAACTAATTTCGTCGATGTTCAGTAACGGGTAACACTTCACCCACTTCCCACACTCTTGAAGGTGGGCGCGATCATGATTCTACATTTATATGCTATGTACGTGTAGGGAATTTTATTGCGATTTCAGTGTTACCAAATTTAATGCTGTAGAACAAGTATGGAGTTTACAACCCTGAAAAGAATAGAAACATTTCGTCGCTGTTTGGAGCTCACGGCTAGTGATCAATGTATAGTTATTCATTTGCGGCCGGTCTAACGCATCCTTGTGTGACATTTTATACATATGTTCTTGTAGAACATTTTATTGCGAACACATTGGGCGCTGCCCAATAAACTCGCCCCTCGGAGCAAAATTTAAAAATTTTTTTTTTTAATCTTGATGGAACATAAAATGGCCGCCTGTGTTTATGCTGTCGTCAGATGAGGCTGTGACGTCACAGGTGAGGGAAGCACGTACTGCGCATTAATGCCTCCATCCCTCGTTATTTATTTATTTATTATATTTATTTATATATATACAAGAACGTACATTGGGGGTTAAGAGACAACATAGAGTTTAAGTTGGAATTACAATCTTGTAAAGCCACTAGCTATATATAGCGTTTCGGGCAAGTCCTTAAACTAATCTTTGAGCAAATCCTTAAACAAACAAAGTTCTAGAGAAATAATTAGGAGTAAAATTGATAAAAAGTGTTTAACAGGTACATTACAGCTTTACTTTACAAGTACAGATGATTTTAAGCAGGATAATTACAGTAAAATTGTCAAAAAATTGTTTACAGGTACGATGCAAGAATTTTCGACACAAAAGCAGATCAGAACAATACACAATAATGAACAAGGAATCCTAAGTACAATTAGGAAAACATCTCAGGGTTATACATTGGATTACTGAAGCACAATATGAGGATCATTACAAGGAGTAATGCAGTAGAATATGCACTCATATTCTATTATTAAGTTAATATTAAGTTCCTTCCTCATGTTAAGTATCTTTGTGGTACGAGGGGCATCCAAGGATTATCTTCAAGGCTTCGTTCTGCAGGTTTTCAAGCGCTTTAAGCTTTCTTTCAGTCATCAAGGCAAGCAGAGGTGCAGCATAATCCAATAAAGATCTGATGTATGCAAGGTACATCATTTTGACAATTGTGACATTGGCACCATAGCCTGAGTGATAACCTGCAACATCTCCAAGAGGGCTTATGGAGCCTCTCATTATACTGACGACAGAGTTTGAATACAAACAGGACAATACAAGGCCAAGGTATTTGAATCTGTTAACATAGTCAAGCTGGGAGCCATCATACAGTTACATCTTGCGAACAGCTCCTCCCTGCCTGGGTGGACACCCGTTTAGTATCTTTGTTTCCTCTGCTGAGATATGACTAAACCTAAGTCCTGACATAAGACTAATACAGAGTTAAGAGTGTTCTGCATGTTAGCATAACAAGTAGTGTGTATCATTATATCATCAGCATATACCCAGTAGTGTGTATCATTATATCATCATGTATGATGATTCATGATACAAGGGGGTCTAAATTGATCTATCGAACGATCTAAATTGGGTACTGAAATATGGTCAAAAGATTGGCAGAGAGGTTTAATTCTGACAAATGTAAGGTTTAGAGGATAGGTAATGACAATAGAGTTAGAAGCAAAAGGCAACATGAAAAGCAAATGGAATACCATGACATATCTATTATCCTAGGAACTAAACAACACTCCTACAACCAGATACTGTACCACTCTCTAAGGATGGCTTTACACCGTCAACTGACTTAGAAATGGCGAATGAATTTAATAGCTTCTTTTCATCGGTTGGTGCTAACCTTGCCAGTAAAATCCCACAGACTCAGACATATATCAACACATATATCTCTCAGGCAGCTATCCAAACTCTCTTCTCCTTTCACCAGTCAGTCCGACAGATGTTGTGTCCATCATACACTCACTAAAAACCAAAGCTAGGAACATCAGTGAAATCCCATCCATTGTATACAAGAGCGCCTTCCATGCCCTTGCACCACCTATAGCTCTGCTGTTCAACAAATCCCTTGAGTGTCATACCTTTCCTGATATCCTTAAAAAAGCAAGAATAACGCCAGTTCATAAAGGAGGTAATCCGCCAGACATAAACAACTATAGACCAATATCGAACCTACCCATACTATCAAAAATATTTGAAAAAATTATCTACAAACAGCTCTACTCCTACCTCGTAAAATTAAACATTCTTAGCCCCTGTCAGTTTGGCTTCCGCTCCCAAAAGAGTACCAACGATGCAGTTATTAGTCTCCTTGATACCTTGATATAATTTACTCAGCCCTTGACAAAAATGAGTTTCCGATTGGACTCTTCATTGACCTGAGAAAGGCCTTTGATACTGTTAATCACAACTACCTCTTACTTAAACTTCATCATTATGGAATCCGAGGCCATGCACTGGACTATATCCATTAATCCTATCATAGTGATAGACACCAATGTGTAACCATCAATAATATATATCCTCTCCCACTCTATCAATAACCGTTGGAGTGCCACAGGGACGCATCTTGGGACCTCCCCTATTTCTTATATACATCAATGATCTGCCTAATGTCTATAACATTCTGAAACCTATTTTGTTTGCTGATGATACTACCCTCATCTACTCTAACCCCAACCCACATACACTAAATGATGTTAATAATGAACTAAAAAAAGTCCACTTATGGATGTCAACCAACAAACTAACGCTTAACATAGAAAAGACCTACTATACATCTTATTTGGAAGCAATCTACAAATCAATTCAGCTTCAGATAGATAATGTAAACATTAGCAATAAAAATGATGGAAAGTTTCTTGGCCTATTCCTAGACAAGAGACTCAACTTCAGTACCCACATACAACACATAACTAAGAAAGTCTCTAAAACAGTTGGTATACTCTCCAAAATCAGATATTATGTACCTAACTCTGCTCTCATCTCTCTATATTATGCACTAATCTATCCCTATCTCAACTATGGTATCTGTGCATGGGGTTCAACCACTGCAAACCACCTCAAGTCCATCATCACCCAGCAAAAATCTGCTATCAGAATAATATCAAATTCTGCTTTCAGACAACACACAGCCCCCTTGTTTAACTCCCTAAACATGCTAAACATAATCTCACTCCATAAATTCTCTTGTGTCAACTACATTTACAAAACCCTGTTCTTAAATGCAAATCCTTGTCTGAAACTCTTCCTGGACAGATGTATTAGGACCCATTATCACCACACCAGAAATAAATATCTCTTTGATATCCCCAGAGTTAAACTTAATCTGTGTAAACACTCTATGCAAATAAAGGGACCCAGTTCATGGAACTCACTCCCTACTGAATTGAAAAGCTGTCCAACTTTTACATCATTCAAAATCAATACTAAAAGTACCTAATTTCATCCTCATAGTTTTTCACTTTTTGCCTAAAATTGCACTGTATCTATTGCTACCCAATCTCCCAACCTTTATGTTCCCAATTTGAACATCTTTACCATTGTGATCATTGCTGTTGTAGCGAGTAGATTATCCCAATAATATACTCGCTCCAAATGCATTGTTAATATTCCTGTCAACCTTTGGAGATGAATGAGGTGAGGCGTTGCCCGGGCAACACGGTGAGGAGTTGCCCGAGCATATAAGCAGCAGAATAGCAAACATTCACCACACCATCTGGTCACCATATGGTCCGGGAGACATTTCCCGTCACGCGGGTGCAGTCGCACCTCCACAGATCTCCAGTATCATCTATTGATACTGGTGATGGCTCATAAGGGCCACCACTTACGAGCTATTCATGCCTATGCCACCTTTTGGGTGGCTTCATCTTCATCTTAACACATTCACAAGGGAGACATCTCCCGTCATGCAGGTGCATTTGCACCTCCACAGATCTCCAGTATCAGCTCTTGATACTGGTAATGGCTTAAAATGGCCACCACTTACGGGCTATTTATGCCCGTGCCACCTTTTGGATTGCTTCATCTTCATCTTAACACATTCATAAGGGAGACATCTTCCGTCATGCAGGGTGCATTCGCACCTCCACAGATCTCCAGTATCAGCTCTTGATACTGGTAATGGCTTAAAAGGGCCACCACTTACGGGCTATTCATGCCCGTGCCACCTTTTGGGTGGCTTAATCTTCATCAATCATCAATCTGTAGAAACCACGACGGACCTCCATCTGGTCACCACTTGGTCCGGGAGACATCTCCCGTCACGCAGGGTGCAGTCGCGCCTCCACAGATCTCCAGTATCAGCTCTTGATACTGGTAATGGCTCAAAGGGCCACCACTTACGAGATATTCATGCCTGTCCCACCTTTTGGGTGGCTTAATCTTCATCAATCAATCAGTAGAAACCATCCATTTGGTCACCACTTGGTCCGGGAGACATCTCCGTCACGCAGGGTGCAGTTGCGCCTCCACAGATCTCCAGTATCATCTTTTGATACTGGTAATGGCTCGAAAGGGCCACCACTTACGGGCTATTCATGCCCGTGCCACCTCTTGGGTGGCTTAATCTTCATCAATCAATCAATCACCACTTGGTCAGTCCATTTGGTCACCACTTGGTCCGGAAGACATCTCCCGTCACGCAGGGTGCAGTTGCGCCTCCACAGATCTCCAGTATCATCTTTTGATACTGGTAATGGCTCGAAAGGGCCACCACTTACGGGCTATTCATACCTGTGCCACCTCTTGGGTGGCTTAATCTTCATCAATCAATCAATCAAACATTCACCAGAGGGCTCACATGCTGACAGCACGGGAGACATCTCCCGTCACGCAGGGTGCAGTCGCACCTCCACAGATCTCCAGTATCATCTATTGATACTGGTGATGGCTCAAAAGGGCCACCACTTACGAGCTATTCATGCCTGTGCCACCTTTTGGGTGGCTTCATCTTCATCTTAACACATTCACAAGGGAGACATCTCCCGTCATGCAGGTGCATTCGCACCTCCACAGATCTCCAGTATCAGCTCCTGATACTGGTAATGGCTTAAAATGGCCACCACTTACGGGCTATTCATGCCCGTGCCACCTTTTGGGTGGCTTCATCTTCATCTTAACACATTCACAAGGGAGACATCTCCTGTCATGAAGGGTGCATTCGCACCTCCACAGATCTCCAGTATCAGCTCTTGATACTGGTAATGGCTTAAAATGGCCACCACTTACGGGCTATTTATGCCCGTGCCACCTTTTGGGTTGCTTCATTTTCATCTTAACACATTCATAACAGATTGAACAAAAACCATCTAATTATCGCAGGGGACTTTAATATTGACCTCTGCGAGCCTGAACACCCTACTGCTGTTAGCTTCCTCAACTGTATGAATTCCTGCTTCCTCATACCCTTAATCACTAGACCAACTAGAATCACTGATAGTACTGCTACGACTCTAGATCACATCTGGACCAACATAACCTCTCCGCTTACTTCAGGTATAATCACCGATAGCACTACAGACCATTACCCCACATTTCTCTTAACTAACATTAGCAAACCACCTCTAGAGACAAGGGAGTTAAGCTTTAGGCTGCACAATGAAACTGCTATAAACAATTTTATAACTGCTGCTGATAATGTCAACTGGGAGTCCGAGTTAGGTAACATAGGGGACATCAACCTAGCAGTGAAATCTTTTCTACAAACAACTCTTAGTCTTTATAACACCCACTGTCCTATGCTTACAAAACAAGTCACAAGCAAAAGACTTAACAATCCTTGGCTTACAAAGGGAATACTTAAATCCATTAACAAAAAACACGACCTTGAGAAGAAGTATAGGCTAGGAACAGTCTCCAAAGATTTCTCAAAGAATTACTCGTTATTGCTATCTAAAATAATTAGACGAGCCAAAACTAAATACTATGAAGATAAATTTACCCAAATAAAGAGCAACATTAAAAAAACTTGGAGCACAATTTCACAAATATTGGGATCAAAGAAGATTTTAAATAACAACCAACACTCCTTTCCAATAACGTTGGTCAGCTTTCAGCCTCTGATTCTGCTATTGAGTTCAATAGGTTCTTCTCTTCCATTGGGTCATCCCTTGCAAATGATATTCCATCTTCCTGTACTGATGTTAAGGACTATCTTACAGGTAACTATCCACAGTCTCTGTACCTAAAGCCTACTAGTTCCACTGATGTCAATGAAATAATCCTTTCCCTTAAAACCAAGTCTAGTGCCCTCGAGGAGATACCAACTTTAATTTACAAAAAAGCCTCCAGATCTCTAGCCCCTGCTATTGCATTGCTCTTCAACAAGTCACTTGAACTCCAAACCTTTCCTGACATTCTAAAAAAAGCAAGAGTAACCCCTGTCTACAAATGTGGTGATCTCACTGATGTTAACAACTATAGACCTATATCAATCCTGCCTAACTTGTCAAAAAATATTCGAAAAGCTAATCTACAAGCAGCTTTACTCTTTTCTAGCCAAACACAATATACTTAGCTCTTGTCAATATGGCTTCAGACCCAAAAAAAGCACTAACGATGCACTTATTAGTATGATTAACGTAATTCACGCAGCTCTTGATAAAAAGGAGTTTCCTGTTGGGTTATTTGTGGACCTGCGTAAGGCTTTTGACACTGTCAACCATCAAAACCTTCTTCTTAAATTACATCATTATGGAGTCAGAGGACACTCCCTGCAATACCTCAAATCTTATCTTACTGACAGGCTCCAGTATGTTTCTGTGAATAATACAATTTCTCCCACCCTACCCATCAACATTGGTGTTCCTCAGGGCAGCATACTTGGCCCTCTCCTCTTTCTCATCTACATTAATGACCTTCCAAATGCCTCCCAACACCTCAAACCAATTCTATTTGCTGACGACACAACCTTCATTTACTCCAGTCCTGACCCCCTTGCTCTAAATGCCACAGTAAATACTGAGCTAGAGAAAGTCCATCTTTGGCTAACTGCCAACAAACTCACCCTTAACATTGACAAAACGTTTTATATTCTGTTTGGCAATAAATCCTCTAATCAGATAAATCTCAAAATAAACAATACCCAAATTTGTAACAAATTAGATGGCAAATTCCTTGGCGTTCTCATCGACCACAAGCTGAATTCCAGGGTCACATTCTAAATATATCAAAAAAAGTTTCAAAAACTGTTGGCATTCTTTCTAAGATCAGATATTATGTACCCCGCCCTGCTCTGGTTACTCTCTATTACTCCCTCATCTATCCATACCTCAACTATGGTATTTGTGCTTGGGGTTCTACTACCCAAAATCATTTACGTCCTCTCATTACCCAACACAAAGCTGCTATTAGGACAATAACCAACTCTGGCCCCAGACATCACTCGGTACCCTTACTCAAATCTCTGAATATGTTAGATATTAAGTCACTGCACATTCTCTCTTGTGTATTATACATATATAAAACGCTGAACTGTAATGCCAATCCTGACCTCAAAAGCTTCATTGAAGGTTGTAACAGAACCCATGAGCACCACACCAGGAATAAATACAGTTTTGATATTCCTAGAGTACGACTTAATCAAACTAGAAATGCTCTACAAATCAAGGGACCCAGAATGTGGAATGACCTTCCCAACCATGTTAAAGACTGTACCTCTCTCAACCAGTTTAAGATAAAAACTAAACAATACCTAATAAATTCCCTGTAACCCACCTCACTCCTTTATTGTCAACCCATGTCTGTTATTTTATTTTATTATTATTATATTTTTTTTTAATCAACACTGTTTGTCAACCTATTGTATTTGTGCTGCTTTTTCAGTCATGTTCCCCCTTTTTTTATCTTTATTTGTATTTGTTTTCAACACTTTTTATTCTTTATGCTCAATTAGTATTAAGTTCTAGATATTAATGTTTTTCTTGCCCGAAACGCATTGCGTAATAGTGGCTTTAGGCATTGTATGTACTAGCTCTATCTATATATCAATCCATTAATGTAACATCACTTGTATGTATGTACCTTACCTGAATAAACATATTTATTTATTTATTTATTTTATAAGGGAGACATCTCCCGTCATGCAGGGTGCATTCGCACCTCCACAGATCTCTAGTAGCAGCTCTTGATACTGGTAATGGCTTAAAAGGGCCACCACTTACGGGCTATTTATGCCCGTGCCACCTTTTGGGTTGCTTCATTTTCATCTTAACACATTCATAAGGGAGACATCTCCCGTCATGCAGGGTGCATTCGCACCTCCACAGATCTCCAGTATCAGCTCTTGATACTGGTAATGGCTTAAAAGGACCACCACTTACGGGCTATTCATGCCCGTGCCACCTTTTGGGTGGCTTAATCTTCATCAATCATCATCAATCAAACATTCACCAGAGTCTACTTTCAAGTGTGGTCTAGAGCAGACACTTGCGAGATACTGTACCGACGCTCAGTGCGCTCAACTCACACCAAAGTATCACCAGTGTACTTCTGTATATTAGACCAAATATATATATAGTATCTTAGTGTCTGTTTATTGTCACCATACCATTACGTAACAATAGAACCGTTACATTGGTGACCCCGGAGAGTTTCCACGATACCCAGCCACGATGGACTACAACATGGACTCTCACTGGACCTCTACTGCTACTGTTTGCTGTGATGGAACACTGCCAACACCCTCGCCACAGCTATGATTTTCATCGCGTCCATCTCTGCATTTTCATCTACTACGGCTTGCTGCTTCACGATCGTTACTCACTCATTTGACAGCCTCATCAATGATTACATCATGTTGGATCTACAGCTTGTCCTGCCGACTCTCCGTCGCTGCCAGGGCCCTGCTTGTCCTACGCCCACGACAGCTGCTCTGTCATCAGATTCATCTACACGTTCACTGCATTTTGATACTCGGCCGACTCAAGCCCTTTGCGCAGTACAGGGCTTACAGCTTGCGTTTCCGACACTTCGTCGCCTTCAGGACAATTCAGCTCTAGATGTGATTACCTCGTTGTCCTAACTACGTGCCTACATTACCTCCTAATGTCCTGGTGCCCGAGCCCATCCGCCCCGGATCTAAATGCTCCACCAGCGACCCAAGGACGCAACAATTATGCATATTCTTCTCTCCTGCTACACCGAGCTTGTCCACACGCTGCCTACATCTTTTATTGGTACCAGACTACAATTTCCACAGTCAACAATGTAGTACTCGGCGTGTACAGTCCTAATCAACCCAAGACGCTACAGCTTCGACACAGAGCAGACAGCAGACTACGACCGCATCGAGCCGCCACGCTCTCGCTCCCCGAGTTCAGACACTCACAATTCTCAATCGAGCCGCCACGCTCTCCCACATAGAGCTCCACGACTCCGGCCTCACTCAGCTCTCTGCTCTGCTCCAGGCTTCGTCTCAACGTCTGCGACACTGCTAAATCCAGAGACACATCCGCCGACTACGCAGTTCACTTTTTCGACCACAGTTACCAGCAGCATCGCCACCTACGACAACGGACGATCCTGTACGACCTCCCACCCTACAACCCCAGTTACCAGCCGCACCACAACTTGATCCTACGACGACGGACGATCCTGTGCGACCTCCCACCCTACGACCCCAGTTAGATGACATCAGCGAAGAGGAGGAAGTTAACTTTGATGGTTATATAACGATGGTTATGTTGATGGTTATGTTAACTTTGATGGTTATGTAACGCGAGCAGGGCGTACAATTCACCGACCAGCTAAGTTCCTTGATCAAGTATTTTCCTTTCATCCCCTGGGAGGGGGAGTTCTGTACCGAGTAGATTATCCCAATAATATACTCGCTCCAAATGCATTGTTAATATTCCTGTCAACCTTGGAGATGAATGAGGTGAAGCGTTGCCCGGGCAACACGGTGAGGAGTTGCCCGAGCATATAAGCAGCAGAATAGCAAACATTCACCAGAGTCTACTTTCAAGTGTGGTCTAGAGCAGACACTTGCGAGATACTGTACCGACGCTCAGTGCGCTCAACTCACACCAAAGTATCACCTGTGTACTTCTGTATATTAGACCAAATATATATATAGTATCTTAGTGTCTGTGTTTATTGTCACCATACCATTACGTAACAATAGAACCGTTACACTGTCTTCTTATATGTGCTGCCAATCTGCTGTATGGTGTTTATAAATCTTGTTTATCTGTATCTTTTGCTACCCAGTCTCCCAATCTTTATGTACCCAATCTGAACATCTTCACCATTGTGATCATTGCTGTCTTATATGTGCTGTACAAGCAGTCATTTTGAATAGAATTATGACATTCGCATTCAATTTAGCCCAAAAATACAAATAAAGTTATTTAGATCCTGCTTAAGGGATTTTTAAATAGTAAAATGTGTTATTATTATCTAATAAATGAATTTAGGCAAAGTAATTCACTATATATTAAAATTCTAATTTTAATTCTAAAATTAGCACTTTTTTTTTTTTTTAGATATATACAAGAGTTGTTACATTCTTGTACAGCCACTAGTACGCGTAGCATTTCGGGCAGGTTCCTGGAATACGATCCCTGCCGCGATGAATCGTTTTTTCATCCAAGTACACATTTTACTGTTGAGTTAAACAGAGGCTACAGTTAAAGATTTGCGCCCAGTAAATCCTCCCCGGCCAGGATACGAACCCATGACATAGCGCTCGCAACGCCAGGCGAGTGTCTTGCCACTACACCACTACACTTAATAATAATCTATAGTGAGGTACTATATTAATCAATACAGAGGTGTTATGATAATCTTTACTGAAGTGCTATTATAATATATACTGAGGTGCAATGATGGTCTATACAGAGGTGCTATAATAATCTCTACAGTCTATATATATTAAAAATGAAGCTATACCTAATAAATTCCCTGTAACATACCTTACCCTCTGTTGTCAACCCATGTATGTTTTTTTTTTTTTTTTTTTTTTCAATTTAACGCTGTTTGAATGTAATTTTCTGTAATAATTTGTAATTGTATTTGTGCTACTTTTTCAACAATGTTCCCCCCTCTTTTACCTCTATTTTTATTTGTACTCAACACATTTTATTCTTTTTACCCATTAGTATTAAGCTTTAGTCATTAGTGTTTTTTCCTGCCCGAAACGCTTTGCGTAATAGTGGCTTTAGGCATTGTATGTACTAGCTCTATCTATAAAGCCAACAAACTTTGTAAAATCTCTTTATGTATGTACCTTTACCTAAATAAAAATTATTATTATTATTATTATTATATATAATCTATGTATTAGTATATTTTGGAAGCAGTCTTTCTTGTAAACATATGTCGTTAAATATGACAAAAAGGTAAGATTAATCATTCTGACATGAATTTTCTCAATATTTCTTACGTTTCTTTTCACTGTCGATGGTAATTGAAAAATCAATTCTCTAAAATTCATTTTTATTTCTAGTCTGATGTGACGCCTGAACATGTTTCATAACAACTTATTACATTTTCAAAGACTTTAGTTTACACACACAACTGTAACCTGTAAACACGAAAATTCGTCCATTCTTATACTCGCATTTGGGTGAGGTGATATGATACAACAGTTTTGGGTGAGGTGAACAAACTTGTGACAAACACAAGACAAAACACGAAACTATGGGTATTAAGTGGATATGAGAACATAAGAATTGAAGTAACTGCAGAGGGCCTATTGGCCCACACTTCCTCTTGATGCTTCTATATTGGTTCGGAGTCTTGAAGTGGGTAGAATATAGTTGTGCATTAATTGGCTGTTCATTGCTGGTGTTGACTTTTTAATGTGTAGTGCCTCGAAGATGTCGAGCCTCCTGTTATCGCTGTATCTATCGATGATTTCTGTGTTGTTTGTTCAAATTTCTCTGGTGATAGTCTAGTTGTGAAAAGAGATTATATGTTTCTTTGTGCAGCCCTGTTGTTTATGCATTGTTAATCGCCTGGAAAGAGACGTTGTTGTCTTCCCTATATACTGAGTTCTTTGGGGCTTACAGTACCCAAGTGGGCATTTGAAGACATAGGCGACGTTGGTGTCCTTCAAGGCGTTCTGCTTTGTGTCTGGAGAGTTTTTCATAAGTAGGTTGGCATTGTCAAGACGACAAAGATGTTTTTGTATTTGTCGATAGCCGAGGAGCACTTGATTCCTTAAACAGTCGAAATCCTTTGAAGAAAGAAAAGAGAAAGAATCAAATTAAGTCTTCATGTCCATAGTTAAAGATTTTAAGAAAAGGATAACTGAGATACAGCTGAAAGGTCACAATGTGAAACTCATGTGGATTCCATCTCGTGTTGCAATAGTGCTCAACGAGGTAGCAGATGACTTGGCCAAACGTGCCACATCAAAACCACAAGTTGACATTGAATGTGAATTCACAATGAGACAAATAAGAAGCAAAATCAGAAATATTTAGGCACAGGCAGAAGTAGAGAGGAGAGGAGAGGTATAATGTATGAGGGAAGTCAAACCATGCAACACTACATGTATGCGAGTCAAAACACCTATTTCACTTCTGGTAAAAGGAGAAATGCTTTGAGTGACTCCGTGCACATGCGACTCAGGCTTGTGTCCAAATATTACTGGGAATATGGGATAGGTGTTCATGATAATGACACGAAGTGTAAACTAGATGCACTTATTAGTAAGATTAACTTGATTCATGCAGCTCTTGATAAAAATGAGTTCCCAGTTGAGTTATTTGTGGACCTGCATAAGGCTTTTGACACTATCAACCACCAAAACCTTCTTCTTAAATCACATCATTATGGAGTCAGAGGACATTCCCTGCAATACCTCAAATCTTACCTTACTGACAGGCTCCAGTATGTTTCTGTGAATAATTCAATTTCTCCCACCCTACCCATCAACATTGATGTTCCTCAGGGCAGCATACTTGGCCCTCTCCTCTTTTTCATCTACATTAATGACCTTCCAAATGCTTCCTAACACCTCAAACCAATTCTATTTGCTGACGACACAACCTTCATTTACTCCAGTCCTGACCCCCTTGCTCTAAATGCCACAGTAAATACTGAGCTAAATATAGTCCATCTTTGGCTAACTGCCAACAAACTCACTCTTAACATTGACAAAACTTTCTATATTCTGTTTGGCAATAAATCCTCTAATCAAATAAATCTCAAAATAAACAATACCCAAATTTGTAACAAATTAGATGGCAAGTTCCTTGGCATTCTCATTGACCACAAGCTGAATTTCCAGGGACACGTTTTAAATATATCAAAAAAGTTACAAAAACTGTTGGCATTCTTTCTAAGATCAGATATTATGTACCCCGCCCTGCCCTGGTGACTCTCTATTACTCCCTCATCTATCCATATCTCAACTATGGTATTTGTGCTTGGGGTTCTACTACCCAAAATCATTTACGTCCTCTAATTACTCAACACAAAGCTGCTATTAGGACAATATCCAACTCTGGCCCCAGACATCACTCGGTACCCCTACTCAAATCTCTGAATGTTAGATATTAAGTCACTGCACATTCTCTCATGTGTATTATACATATATAAAACGCTTAACTGTAATGCCAATCCTGACCTCAAAAGCTTCATTGAAGGTTGTAACAGAACCCATGAGCACCACACCAGAAATAAATACAATTTTGATATTCCTAGAGTACGACTTAATAAAACTAGAAATGCTCTGCAAATCAAGGGACCCAGAATGTGGAATGACCTTCCCAACCATGTTAAAGACTGTACCTCTCTCAACCAGTTTAAGATAAAAACGAAGCACTACCTAATAAATTCCTTGTAACCTACCTTACCCCTCTATTGTCAACCCATGTCTGTTTTTTTTTTTTTTTTAAACAACGCTGTTTGTCTACCTAATTGTATTTGTGCTGCTTTTTCAGCCATGTTCCCCCCCTCTTCTATCTCTATTTATATTTGTTCTCAACACATTTTATTCTTTATACTCAATTAGTATTAAGCTTTAGTCATTAATGTTTTTTCCTGCCCGAAACGCTTTGCGTAATAGTGGCTTTAGGCATTGTATGTACTAGCTCTATCTATAAATCCATCAATCTTTGTAAAATCTCTTGTATGTATGTACCTTACCTAAATAAACATTTATTTATTTATTTATTTATTTATTTATTTATTTATTTATTTATTTATTTATTTATGTACATACATACATAGTACATACATACAATGCCTAAAGCCACTATTACGCAATGCGTTTCGGGCAAGAAAAACATTAATATCTAGAACTTAATACTAATTGAGCATAAAGAATAAAAAGTGTTGAGAACAAATACAAATAAAGATAAAAAAAAAGGGGGAACATGACTGAAAAAGCAGCACAAATACAATAGGTTGACAAACAGTGTTGATTAAAAAAAAGAAAATAACGGACATGGGTTGACAATAGAGGAGTGAGGTAGGTTACAGGGAATTTATTAGGTAGTGTTTAGTTTTTATCTTAAACTGGTTGAGAGAGGTACTGTCTTTGTGGTATGGTATGTTAAGGTCTCACACCCTTGCCCATTATGTTCTTGATTGTTGATTAATGTATATAGAAACACAGAGATAAAGATTGTTCCTGAACAAATAGCCTGGATGTATCACAACGGGAAGGTTGATGATATTCTGGAGAGATATAAGAATTTTGCACCACAACTGTAATTTTTTGTTGAATTATCTGCATGTCTCTTGCAAATTGTCTATACAGTATACCTAAGTCATAAAAGTATTTGTGTGTACGTCTGATACCATACTACTTGTGTAAAGGAGAAAATGTATATATTTTTCTCTCAGAATGTTCGGCAATATATTCATTGTTTGTGATGTGTGTGTATATATGTATGAACACGTTGTACTGAATGGGGTGAGAATAGCTTGAGCTACCTCATCCCTTTGTGCATATTTTACTTCAATAAACTTATTTCAATTTCAATCTCAACTGTGTACACTTCAGTTTACTTACTGACTCCTCACAGAGTCTTTTCTTTACTGTTTTTTCCCATCATGCCTTAAAAGTCAGTTGATGATGTATGATGAAGTGGATGAATGTATGACTGTTGAGTTCTTCATTAAGCAGGAAGAGTCGAGGTCAGACTGGGAGGTCGGACCCGGTGTTCACGCGGCCACCAGTTGGACCCGGTGTTCACGCGGTTACCAGTTGGACCCGGTGTTCACGCGGTCACCAGTTGGACCCGGTGTTCACGCGGTTACCAGTTGGACCCGGTGTTCACGCGGTCACCAGTTGGACCCGGTGTTCACGCGGTTACCAGTTGGACCCGGTGTTCACGCGGTTACCAGTTGGACCCGGTGTTCACGCGGTTACCAGTTGGACCCGGTGTTCACGCGGTCACCAGTTGGACCCGGTGTTCACGGTCACCAGTTGGACCCGGTGTTCACGCGGTCACCAGTTGGACCCGGTGTTCACGCGGTCACCAGTTGGACCCGGTGTTCACGCGGTTACCAGTTGGACCCGGTGTTCACGCGGTCACCAGTTGGACCCGGTGTTCACGCGGTCACCAGTTGGACCCGGTGTTCACGCGGTCACCAGTTGGACCCGGTGTTCACGCGGTCACCAGTTGGACCCGGTGTTCACGCGGTTACCAGTTGGACCCGGTGTTCACGCGGTTACCAGTTGGACCCGGTGTTCACGCGGTTACCAGTTCGAATTCTTATTTAACAACTTCAGCTTCCTTTTTTCCTTATATTACCCAGATAATACTTTAGTTTGAATCTAACAATAATTTTCCTTTATTTAGTCAATTTTTAAATATTCAGTCACTTTGTATTTATAAATTCTAGCAAGTTTTATCTTTTCACTTTTTATCACATTATATTTATTTGTTCAGTTGTTATTATTTATTAATCCAATTAGCCTTTCCTAGATATTAAATCACGTATATTTATCTGTTTAATCACCTTCATTAATTATTCAACCGCTTTTGATTTATTTATTAAATTACGTTTTATTTGTTTAATCACTTTTTGTTCATCTATTTAAGAACTTTTTCTTTATATTTTTTATAATCTTTTATCGATGTATGATTAAATATTATTTTAATTGACATGTTAGCAATGAAATATTTATATCGTGAAAGGATTCAACGTTAAACACTTCATGAAAATAATAGTTCTGAGTGTTGTAACTTTGCAACTGTTACAACCCTGGGTTCTCCAGTGGAAACCAGAGGTCAAAATTGAGCTATTAAACTTCCTGGTAGTACAGTTGGGCATCTCGTATAGCAATTGTTTGTATCTTCCCTGCCAGACGTAAGACTATTATTGTTTCTCAAAGAGCATTTAAAGACTGAGCTGGGGGTTGATTATTAAATAATAACATAGGCACCAACTTTGCTTACTAATACTTTCTAATCATTCATAAAGTAACAATACGTTGCATAGGGGAAGATCTTTAATGTGCTTAGCTGCACGATCAATTAGGCTCCTCCCGGCACCACGACATGAGGGAGGCAGCTGGTGGCTAGCTCGGTCTTCTCTCTGGCTGTGTCGTGCGGATAAGACCTACTCTGTGGCTGTATCCCTTCTCTTCTCCCTTCTCCTCTTACTTATTTCCCTTACCTGAAGTTCCTGTATCCTTAAGCTAAGTACGGGGCATCAGTAAGTGGACCTACTCTGGTAGTAAATATTGGTGAGACCTGGGGTTAGTATTTGCCAGTGTTTTGTTTACCCTAAGTGTTGTGTTTTGTATTAGGGTACCACATGGTCTCACTACCCTAAGCTGCATCCAGCTTCAGTGCTTATCCAGTAGTACTTTACCCTAGCTTGTTATTAGTGTAAACCTTGTATCCTGTCTATGTGGACCAAGGCTTTTAACGTAAGGTAGTGTGGTAAAGTT
Organism: Procambarus clarkii; assembly: GCF_040958095.1. NCBI lineage: Eukaryota > Metazoa > Arthropoda > Malacostraca > Decapoda > Cambaridae > Procambarus > Procambarus clarkii. The sequence goes on along the minus strand of NW_027189207.1, from coordinate 60,528 downwards.
ATTATTATTATTGTTATTGGTGTGAGTGTATATGGGGGGTTGTTAAGGGGTTAATAAATAAGTACATGAATTACAGAGTATCTCTTCTTCCAAGGTGGGAGTGCAGTGATCAACCCTTAGACTAACATATATGGTCTTGTAGCAAGTTATCACTACTGTGGATAGTTTATTTTGGGGGCCGGGCCTTTTAGCTCTCCCGTATTTGATACTCTTGTCTTCTAACTACCTTTACCCCTTAATAGTACCAGTACCCCATAGAAGCCCCACTCATATCAGTTGTAACAAGTGGGGGCCTGTCCGGGATGAACATTATAAGTGTAAAAAATTGGATTCTTGAGTGCCAAAATTAAAATTTTTTATTTCCGCAGAACGGTTGTGTGCTAGCCTAGGGTCCAGCTCATCTAGCAAAGGACATTCTTGCACTGACTGGACACCCAACTGGATCCCTTCACGATTAAGGTTAGTGTGGCCTTGTGTTAGGGGCCGTGCAAATTTTTGTTTTTTTTTCCAATTTTTATTTTTTATTTTTTCTTTGGCTGGGAGCTAAAATTATTAGTGATGTCTTCTGAAATGCAGAACCTGGCAAGGGAGCCTTCAGTGGTAGAGATAAAGAAACTTAAAAAGTCTAATTTAGTATTGTTAGGCCAGGAATTTGGCCTAGAATTAAATGTCGCAGATAAAAAGTGGACTTTGGTGAATGAAATATTACAACATTGTATTGATGAAGAACTATTGGCAAGTGATACACCTTTATGCCAGCCTAGCCAAGCAGAAAGTGCAACTCATAGGGAGAGTGAATTAGCTTTAGAGTTAGCAAAAATAAAATTAGAGGAGCAAAAACTCAAAACCGAGGAGGCTAGAATTAGAGTGAATGCCACTGGACCTCCACCTGCCGGGGATTCAAACCCCAGGCATTATGAGAAAAAGCATAATTTGCCTGAATTTTCCGAGTCTGACCCTGAAAGGTTTTTCAACCATTTTCAGAGAGTGGCCACGTCCATGAACTGGCCAAAGGAAGAGTGGGTGAAAATCCTACAGGGAAGACTTAGGGGTAAAGCACAAGATATTTTTATAAACATGCCTGACGACGAGTGTTTCGAATATGATAAAGTCAGGGAATGTATTTTACGGGCATATGAAATTACTCCTGAAGCTCACCGCCAAGTTTACCGTAACCTTAGGCCTACTCACAACCAACCGCTCACTGAATTTGTGAATGATCAAATTCGATTGTTTGATAGATGGATTCGCTCGGCGAAAGCCGAAACATACGAGGCTCTCAGGAACTTAATTTTAATGGAGCATTTTATAGATGTTATGCCAGAGAACGTATCACAGTACATTAAAGGAAGGATAGAGTTAAATTCTAAAATAGGGGATTTGGCCAAGTTGGCAGAAAACTACCAATTGGCGGGCAAAAGGCCCAATAAAAATAATTATACCCCACAGAGTAGCAAACCTTATACCCACAGCAGTCCAGACCAGCTCTTCTTTCGTCAAGATGATTACCCCTGCTTCGGCTTCTTCTGGTTTACCTTCTCAGGCTCGTGGGGTGGGCGACCAAGCCCCCGAGTCGGTCCGTATTGGAAGACCGGGCTCTGTAGCCTCCGCTGCATTGGGCCCCGACCTTGCTCCTCCTTTGGCCTCTCTGACTCCTTCCTCCGGCTCCCCTCCCTCCTCTGTGGTTGGGTCGAGCCCCAAGCCCCCAGTGGTGACTACCTCGTCCCCTGGCGCGGCTCCTTCTCTGGTTGTAACTACTGCACCTTTTAACCCCTCTCTCTCTGGGGGTTCTCACCGCCGTCCTCGTCACGGCCGCCCTCGCTCGATTCCTTCCAGTTCTGCTACCTATCAAGCCTTGTTTGGTCCCGCTTCGTGGGCCAAATATTTTGATCTCCTCCCTCTTGATTCTGCGCCTCCTGACGATTTCTCCCTCCATCGACATCTCATTGATTCCGTGGATGCCTCCATTACTTTCAACCCCACTCGTATCGGTACACGTGTCGTTGCTGCTCCTTCTCAGGATGCTGCTTCCCGCTTGGCTGCCTTATCCTGCCTTGGCGAGACCCCCGTTCGGGTCTCGAAGAACGCTCAGTTGAATGCCAGTGTTGGCACTATTTTGCTCCCGCCCCATGTTGCGACCGGTGTTTGGGACCTGCGCGACTGCCACGACGATATTCGCCATATCCTCACTGCCCAGGGCCATTCTATTCTCCAGGTGGACACGTTTACTCGTCCCCCTCGTGGTAGTCGCCGTCAACCCCTCCGGGTTGTGAAGATTACCTTTGATGGTAGGACCCTTCCACCCTCTGTCATTCTTGCTGGTGCCAGGTGCTCTGTCCAGGAGTACATTCCTTCTCCTCGGCTCTGCAACAAGTGCTGGAGGTTTGGGCATGGTGCCCTCCGCTGCTCCGGGACTGTCTCTCTCTGTCCTTTGTGTGGTGGCGAAGGTCACTCTAAGTCGGAGTGCGCTTCTCCCCAGGCTCGTTGCCTCAACTGCGGTGAGGCCCATCCTACCTTCTCCCGTGCGTGTGTCCATTACAAGCTTGAGGCAGCTGTCCTCAACTTGAAGCACCGAGAGCGTTTATCTTTTCCTGAGGCGAGGCGCCAGGTTCGCCGGCTCCCGCCTTATGCTAATATCTCTTATGCTCGCGTGTTGCGCTCTTCCTCTCCTCGTCCTTCCCGCCTTCCTCAGACTCACAACCGTTTCCGGGCCTTGGACCCTGATGCGCCCACTGCCCCCTCCTCTGTCCCTTTGGGTTCTCTCCCGAAGGATCCTCCTCCTGGTCCTCTGTCTGGGGTTCCCCTTCCTTCTACCCGGTCTGTCGTGTCTTCTGTGTCTTCTTCCTCGTCCCCCTCCGATCCTCCTTCCCATCCTCTTCCTCCATCTATCGGCTCTCCCCACCGCCTGTCGGTGCGGGCGGATGTCCATCGCTCTCCTAACGGCCGTCGTGTGTGCTCTCGTTCGGCTTCTCCTGTTGAGACACTGGAATCCGTTGCCCGGTACGTAGTTGCTGGGACACCGGTCTCTTTAAGTCAGAAGCGTAAGCCTGGCTCCTCTCCTTCCTCTTCCCCGGCGGGTAAGAAGGCTTCGCTTTCTTCCTCAGCTCCTCCTTCTGGTTCTCTTGCTCCTTCCCCTCCCGTTTCAGTGCTTGCGCCCCCTGTTCCTGCTATGGAGGTTTCTTTGGCCCCTGCTTCCCTTTCGGTTGCTGCTCTTGCTGGGGTGCGCTCCCCTCTTTCTACTCCCCCTCTTCCTGCTGCTGTCCTTGACTGCTCCTCTCCGTTGTCTCCTCCTCTTCCTCCTCCTCCTCCTCCGGACCCTGCCCGCCCACCTCTGATCTGTTCTCCCGTTTCCTTCCCTCCGTCTTTGCTCAGTTTACCCATGCCCCCTAACCCTGACTTTGCTGACCCTGATCCCGACCCTGATATTCTTTAACGTGCTCTGTTGCTCTTTCGCCTTTGTTTCTTCCTTGTTCTCTGTTTTTGTCCTTTCTCTTCTCGTCGTTGTCCATTCTTCAATGGAACGTTCGAGGTTATTACGCCAATTTCCTCGAACTCCAACTTCTGATTTCGCGGTTTTCGCCCCTTTGTGTCTGTCTCCAGGAGCCAATGCTTGGTGCTCGTCCTGGTCGTTTTCGTGGCTATTCCTTTCTCTCCCCCCCCCAGCCATTGCTGGGGCTTCTAATTCTTCTGCTCTCTTGATTCGGGCTGATGTTCCCCTTGTTCCTTTACTTTTTCCTTCGCCTTTCCATTGTTCTGCTGCTCGTATCTTTGTGGGGAAATGGTACACAGTTTGTTCCATTTATCTCCCCCCGAGTGTCCCGCTCTCTCTTCCTGATTTGAAACACCTCCTAGACTCCCTGCCAGAGCCTGTGCTCCTGCTGGGTGACTTCAATTGTCGTCATTCTCTTTGGGGTGACGTTCTGACGAATACCCGGGGTCGCCTCCTTGAGCTGTTTCTCCTCTCTTCTTCCCTGTCTCTTCTGAATTCTGGTGAGCCCACTCATTTGGACTCTCGAACTCGCACCCTTTCTTGTCTTGATCTTTCTCTCTGCTCTTCTTCTCTTTACTTAGATTTCACGTGGCAGGTTCTTGATGACCTCCATGGAAGTGATCATTTCCCCATCCTTGTTTCCTTTTTCTCTTTTCGCCCTTCCCTCTCTTTCCCTAGGTGGCAGTTTGCTAAGGCGGACTGGACCCTATTTTCCCTCAGTGCTACTCTCTCTGACCTCTCCCTTCTGCCCCTCTCTCGCGCTCTCCTCCTTTTTCATGACACTGTCTTCAACGCTGCCCTCCGCTCTATTCCTCGCTCTTCCTCTCGGGGTCCACGGAAGTGCGTTCCCTGGTGGAATGCGGACTGTGCTCGGGCTGTCCGCTGTAAGCGTGCAGCCTGGAAGAGGCACCGCCGTAGGCAGACGACCGATTCTTTTCTTTTCTTTCGGAAAGCGAGTGCGGTGGCCCGTAGGGCCATCCGTACGGCTAAACGTGAATGTTGGGCATCTTATGTCTCAACAATTACGTCCGAAACCCCTCTGGCCCAGATCTGGAAGCGTATCCGCAAGATAGCGGGTAAGTTCGTTCCCGATGTTTCTCCGGTCCTTCACCTCCATGATACTCTTGTGGCGGACCCGTTGCAGGTCGCTTCCGAACTGGGTTCCCACTTTTCTTCTGTTAGCTCTGGTCTTCATCTTCCCCAATCTTTCCTTCTTCATAAACCTGTCCTTGAGTCTCGTCCTTTAGATTTCTGCTCTCATCTTCAGCTTCCCTATAATGATCCCTTCTCTCTCTCTGAACTTCGTTCTGCCCTGGCCCTCTGCGGTTCTACGGCGGCGGGCTCCGATGGTATTCATTATGAGATGCTTCGCCATCTCCCTCCAAGCACGTCTCAGTCTTTACTGAGTCTGTATAATCGGATCTGGGAGTCGTCGTCAGTCCCTGAGGACTGGCTCGATGCCGTTGTCCTCCCTGTTCGCAAACCGGGGTCTCTGGGTACTTCCCCTAAGGACTTTCGCCCTATTGCTCTCACAAGTTGTGTCTGCAAACTCTTTGAACGTATCGTTAACGTTCGTCTGATGTGGTTCCTGGAACACCATCACCTCCTCTCCCCTTCTCAATTTGGTTTCCGCAAGTGCCGCAGCACGACAGATGTCCTGGTGAACTTGGAGGTCTATATTCGTACTGCTTTTGCTGCGAAGACCTCCGTTGTTGCCGTCCTTTTTGATCTAGAAAAGGCTTATGACACCACTTGGCGTTATCATATCCTATCTCAACTTCATTCTTTTGGCCTTCGTGGTCATCTCCCTCTCTTTCTCCGCAGCTTCCTCTCTCGTCGTTCCTTTCGGGTGCGCCTTGGTACCGCTCTCTCTCCCTCTTTTCAACAATACGAAGGTGTGCCCCAGGGTAGTGTTCTGAGCACTACTCTTTTTCTGGTTGCCCTCAATGGTCTTCTTTCCTCTCTTCCTTCTGGTGTCTTCTCCGCTCTCTATGTCGATGATCTTACCCTTTGTTGTCAGGGTGATGATTCGCTTCTCCTTCAACGCCGGCTTCAACTTGCCATTGATGCCGTGTCGTCTTGGGCCACAGGTCATGGCTTCAAGTTCTCTACTTCTAAGACTTGTGCCATGACTTTTACGCGGAAACGGGTTGTTCTTCGTCCCTCTTTGTCACTTTATGGTCATCCCCTTGAATACAAAGATTCCGCGAAGCTTTTGGGGTTATTTCTTGACACTCGTTTGTCTTGGTCTCCCCATATCTCTTACCTCCGTGTTGAGTGCTCTAAGGCCCTTACCCTCCTTCGGGTCTTGTCCCATACTTCTTGGGGGGCAGATAGGCGCACTCTCCTTGCTTTACATTCCTCTCTCGTCCTGTCTAAGCTCGATTATGGTTGCCCTGCTTACTCGTCTGCTTCTCCTTCTACTCTTCGCCGTCTTGATGCTTTGCACCATACTGGGTTGCGTCTCAGTTCTGGTGCCTTTCGTTCGACTCCCATCCTTAGCTTGTATGTTGACACTGGCTTCCTGTCTCTCCAGGACCACCGTGATCGCTACTGTCTTCGCTATCTTGCGCGGTCCTTACAACATCCTTCCTCTCGCCTCTGTCGTGCTTTAACTTTTACCCCTCCTGCGGTTCCTGTTCCTCTTCACCACCTCCCTCTTTCTGTCCGGTTATCTCGCCTACAGGATTCTCTTTCCGTTCGTATTTCTGATGTTTCTCCTCGTGTTGTTCCTTCTTTGCCCCCGTGGAGGGTCCCTCTTCCGCGGTTTTGTACATCCTTGACCCGTATCACTAAAGCTTTTACCCCTCCTACGGTTCTCAAACGCCTTTTCCTCGAGCACTTTTCTTCTCACTCCCGCTCCGTTTCTGTCTTCACCGATGGGTCTAAGTCAGCGGACGGTGTTGGCTACTCTGTTGTTTTTCCTGATCGCACTTATATGTGTCGCTTGCCTCCGGAGACTAGCATCTTTACAGCGGAACTTTATGCTATTCTCTATGCTCTTCGTCTCCTGCTTTCTCGTTGTCAGTCTTCCTTTGTGGTTGTTGTTGACTCTCGTAGTGCCCTCATGGCTCTCGGGTCCTTTAATCCGGTTCATCCGGTAGTTGTCGAGATCCAGCATTGGCTGTTTCTCGTTCACAGTAAATTTAAGTCGGTTGAGTTTTGTTGGGTTCCCAGCCATATTGGTGTGTCTTTAAATGCGCGTGCGGATGCTGCTGCCAAGGAAGCTGTCCGCTCTTGTCCCATCTCTCGCAAAGGCATTCCGTATTCCGACTTTTACCCGGTTATCCATTCCTCAGTCCTTACCCGTTGGCAGGCTTCTTGGTTGTCTGTTACTGGTAACAAGCTACGTACTCTTAAATGTTGTGTTTCCTCGTGGCCGTCCTCCTTCCACCGTAACCGGCGGTGGGAAACAGCTCTGGCGAGGTTGCGTATTGGCCATACTCGCATAACCCATGGTCACTTGATGGAGCGCCGCCCTGCTCCTTATTGTCCTAGTTGCATCGTCCCTCTTACGGTCGTGCATGTCCTTCTTGAATGTCCTGACTTCCAGGACGAGCGTGTGTCTTGCTTTCCGACCGCCCCTCGCGGTCACCTGTCCCTCGATAGAATTCTTGGTGACTCGGATACTTTTGATATCGTTCGCCTTATGCGTTTTTGTTCTCGTATTGGCATCCTTGGTGATATTTAGCGCCCTCTGATTATTATATATTTATATATTAATATATATTTATATATTATAATATATTAATATATATTTTATATATATATTACCAAGCCGGGAAGGCTGTGTAGCACAATCAAATAAGTCAACTGCTCCTGAAGAGGACGGTATTACTTACAGTTTACTGAGATTAGTCTCACAAGTACCAGGTAATCCACTTTTAGTGTTGTACAGAATGAGTTTAAGTGAAGGAGTATTACCTGATGATTGGACAGTGTCATTGTTCCCATCCCCAAAGCACACTCAGATAATTATAGACCCATATCTCTACCATAATTTTGTCTATTAGCACAGTTTTCGGCGTGAATGCATTTTGGTTCTACAAGGTAGCCAACTCCATCAAAATATTAAATATGTACCCAACTCAATTAACGATTAATCAACCAATTACTCCATGGGATAACTTGGATCTAGCAGTTGATTTTGTAAATGCACCCAAGAAAGATAATGTACACTCTACATTATTAAAACAGTTAACACTGTGAAGCATCACTGAAAGTACTCAGAGTATGGGTAACGATGTGTATCAGTGCTATACCGACGGTTCTGTAGAAGAAGGTGGACGATGTACCGGATGTGCATGTAATATATTTGAACAATCTTCTCTCTTACATACATGAATGAAGCGCTATGCTAAACTGTGTAATTACTATTTGAGTACTGGAACACTTGATGATATATTGAACTTGTACCCTAGATTGACGATGTAACGTATCAATTATACAATGAATGTATGTGATGTAACTCTATAACCTGAGCTTGTGAAAGCACCTTAATCACCTTCAGTGATTAATTGCTTAATTGCACACTAGTTTCTCTATCAGTTATCTCACCTTGTCAGAGTAAAAGAGACAAATATATGTGTATGTATGTGTTCAGAATTCAATTTCACCTTTGTAAATGCACGTTAATGACACTATGTAAAAGACACATCGAACACTTTATGTAGGGCATACGTAAATCTGTGTATTTATGTATTTACGTATGTAGCTTAGCCTAGCATTTTAAAAACACTACAATCACCTTATGTGGTTGATTGTTCAATAAATCCCTGAACTATATGTTTAACAAATCTCTAACCCTATCAATGGAGTTAGTTTAGTTCTTATATTATGCACCCTATACCCATCTCGTGGGCGGTAGTGGAAAGGGTTAGAGTCCATGGCGGACTGAAGAAAATGTATATATGATGGTTAGCATTGTTAATGTGTGGCCACGTCTGTGGTAGAAAATAATACAAAAAAATCAAATAAAGGTATTATTGAAACTTTATACGAAAACATTAAATCCTAAATATATCTTTAATATTATACTTGAAATATGGTATACTTTGCTCTCTCCATCGTACTTCTGCACCTGCTGGCAAGTGGTTCGGTGCAGTGTGCAGGTGATGTTCATTACTGGGTGAGCTGGCAAGTGGTGCTCACCTGCCAGCTCACCCAACGAAAATTTGGTTTTTAATACACTTACACATTTATTGGGTCTTTCCTTCACCTTCATTCAAGCACTAGGGTATTACAGTAAGTGTTTTAATTATAATATTTATTAACGTTATTATTTTTAATTTTTATTATTATTAACAGGAGAGGATCGAGTGTGTGTGTGTGGGGGGGGGGGATAATGGTACACATGTCCACATCCCAATGCCCGCCCTTCCAGGACTGGGGGTGCGGGGGTGTACAATAAACTATACCCACATCCGGCGGCAGCTTGTCGAAGGCGGAAGTGTAGCCTAGAGAATTTGTCATGATAATTAGTGATGACTCTTATTTTGATTATGGGTCTGTAATCCAGTTAAGCTTTTATTCTTAATTTATATTACAATGCTGGTAAAATACACTTCTTGATGATGAGTATGGAGTACAAATGAACTCATTGTGTACCCAAGTTCAAGTTCAAGTATGTTTATTGAGATAAGCAATAAATAAATCTCAAAGGGATAGAGTAGCTTAGGCTATTTCAACCCCCCTCTAATTCAAGTCCCTCAAGGGGCGCACAAATACTGTGACTACAAATAGACAAATAACATTACAAGAATCCAAACAAGAATTGTGAACCCTATACTCACAGGATGAATATAGGGTACACAATAAACTACCACTCACATCATGGGTATGGGTTGCACAAGAAACTATCGCGCAGAGGATGAATATGGAGAGCAAAGTAAACAAAGATTCACACGATGAGAAAGGGTTGCGCAATGTCCTATGACTCACAGAATGAGTATTAGCTGCACAATAAACTACAGGTCACAGGATAAGTATGGGTTGCACAATAAATTACAGGTCACAGGATGGGTATGGGCTGCACAAACTACCGGTAACAGGATGAGTATGGGATGCACAATAAATTACGGGTCACAGGATGAGTATGGGTTGCACAAACTACTGGTAACAAGATGAGTATGGGATGCACAATAAATTACCGCACAGAGGATGAGTATAGGGTGCACAAACTGGTTGGGTAAATGGAAATGGTTGGGTACATTTCCTTTCACCTAATGCGACTATTCATGTGTCCGGACTTTCAATTCAGTTATATTTATGCCAAAGTATTAACATGCAGCTTATATTTATGTCTTTATGATGACATAGAAAACTTCGTTTATTACAATATCTAGATTAAATTAACATTGATCTTCGGAAGGTCATAGTTCCCATATCGGTAAGGAGAGCGTCGGCCATGAAGCCTTGTTTAAAGTATGAATATTTTTCCTCTCTAATAAGGTATAATCTCTGTGATGGATTCACAAAAACTATTTTATATCTGCCTTTCTGATAACATATACAAATATAATCTTTATTTGTGAATATTTGTTAATTAAGCAATATATCAGAGGGCGTGTAGGGTTCGGTGTTCAATGAACGAAAAGGACTGGATCACTGTGTACAGGAGGCTGATATGGCAGCAAACACTCTCCTGGCGACCATATTTCTTGGATAAGTCGCTCCACACAATTGTCGCTTGGACCGTCGACTTCCTATGGCGTCACCTCTCACATATTTACGTCTCATTTCGTTATGAAATTAGATTATTTCAGAGAAAAAATAGGTTTGATCATGTTCTACGTGTAGCACCAACATTATAGTAAGTAAATATACCATATTTCTTCATTACTTACGTAATGCTAATACGTTTTGGGTAGTTTTGGCCTGATTTGGGTGATTGGGGTAATTCTATGGACCGGGTAAGACTATTGTTTTGTTGACACGACGAGTGTAATTAATCGACGTAGGTTTTTTTGTTTGTTGCCGGTCTAACGCATCCTTGTTTGACATTTTATACATATTTCCTTGTAAAACATTCTATTGCGAACATATTGGTACAAAAATGAAATACGTACATTGAAAATTAAGGTCAGGACAGTGAAAAGAATAAACTTTTCAAAACTAATTTCGTCGATGTTCAGTAACGGGTAACACTTCACCCACTTCCCACACTCTTGAAGGTGGGCGCGATCATGATTCTACATTTATATGCTATGTACGTGTAGGGAATTTTATTGCGATTTCAGTGTTACCAAATTTAATGCTGTAGAACAAGTATGGAGTTTACAACCCTGAAAAGAATAGAAACATTTCGTCGCTGTTTGGAGCTCACGGCTAGTGATCAATGTATAGTTATTCATTTGCGGCCGGTCTAACGCATCCTTGTGTGACATTTTATACATATGTTCTTGTAGAACATTTTATTGCGAACACATTGGGCGCTGCCCAATAAACTCGCCCCTCGGAGCAAAATTTAAAATTTTTTTTTTTAATCTTGATGGAACATAAAATGGCCGCCTGTGTTTATGCTGTCGTCAGATGAGGCTGTGACGTCACAGGTGAGGGAAGCACGTACTGCGCATTAATGCCTCCATCCCTCGTTATTTATTTATTTATTATATTTATTTATATATATACAAGAACGTACATTGGGGGTTAAGAGACAACATAGAGTTTAAGTTGGAATTACAATCTTGTAAAGCCACTAGCTATATATAGCGTTTCGGGCAAGTCCTTAAACTAATCTTTGAGCAAATCCTTAAACAAACAAAGTTCTAGAGAAATAATTAGGAGTAAAATTGATAAAAAGTGTTTAACAGGTACATTACAGCTTTACTTTACAAGTACAGATGATTTTAAGCAGGATAATTACAGTAAAATTGTCAAAAAATTGTTTACAGGTACGATGCAAGAATTTTCGACACAAAAGCAGATCAGAACAATACACAATAATGAACAAGGAATCCTAAGTACAATTAGGAAAACATCTCAGGGTTATACATTGGATTACTGAAGCACAATATGAGGATCATTACAAGGAGTAATGCAGTAGAATATGCACTCATATTCTATTATTAAGTTAATATTAAGTTCCTTCCTCATGTTAAGTATCTTTGTGGTACGAGGGGCATCCAAGGATTATCTTCAAGGCTTCGTTCTGCAGGTTTTCAAGCGCTTTAAGCTTTCTTTCAGTCATCAAGGCAAGCAGAGGTGCAGCATAATCCAATAAAGATCTGATGTATGCAAGGTACATCATTTTGACAATTGTGACATTGGCACCATAGCCTGAGTGATAACCTGCAACATCTCCAAGAGGGCTTATGGAGCCTCTCATTATACTGACGACAGAGTTTGAATACAACAGGACAATACAAGGCCAAGGTATTTGAATCTGTTAACATAGTCAAGCTGGGAGCCATCATACAGTTACATCTTGCGAACAGCTCCTCCCTGCCTGGGTGGACACCCGTTTAGTATCTTTGTTTCCTCTGCTGAGATATGACTAAACCTAAGTCCTGACATAAGACTAATACAGAGTTAAGAGTGTTCTGCATGTTAGCATAACAAGTAGTGTGTATCATTATATCATCAGCATATACCCAGTAGTGTGTATCATTATATCATCATGTATGATGATTCATGATACAAGGGGGTCTAAATTGATCTATCGAACGATCTAAATTGGGTACTGAAATATGGTCAAAAGATTGGCAGAGAGGTTTAATTCTGACAAATGTAAGGTTTAGAGGATAGGTAATGACAATAGAGTTAGAAGCAAAAGGCAACATGAAAAGCAAATGGAATACCATGACATATCTATTATCCTAGGAACTAAACAACACTCCTACAACCAGATACTGTACCACTCTCTAAGGATGGCTTTACACCGTCAACTGACTTAGAAATGGCGAATGAATTTAATAGCTTCTTTTCATCGGTTGGTGCTAACCTTGCCAGTAAAATCCCACAGACTCAGACATATATCAACACATATATCTCTCAGGCAGCTATCCAAACTCTCTTCTCCTTTCACCAGTCAGTCCGACAGATGTTGTGTCCATCATACACTCACTAAAAACCAAAGCTAGGAACATCAGTGAAATCCCATCCATTGTATACAAGAGCGCCTTCCATGCCCTTGCACCACCTATAGCTCTGCTGTTCAACAAATCCCTTGAGTGTCATACCTTTCCTGATATCCTTAAAAAAGCAAGAATAACGCCAGTTCATAAAGGAGGTAATCCGCCAGACATAAACAACTATAGACCAATATCGAACCTACCCATACTATCAAAAATATTTGAAAAAATTATCTACAAACAGCTCTACTCCTACCTCGTAAAATTAAACATTCTTAGCCCCTGTCAGTTTGGCTTCCGCTCCCAAAAGAGTACCAACGATGCAGTTATTAGTCTCCTTGATACCTTGATATAATTTACTCAGCCCTTGACAAAAATGAGTTTCCGATTGGACTCTTCATTGACCTGAGAAAGGCCTTTGATACTGTTAATCACAACTACCTCTTACTTAAACTTCATCATTATGGAATCCGAGGCCATGCACTGGACTATATCCATTAATCCTATCATAGTGATAGACACCAATGTGTAACCATCAATAATATATATCCTCTCCCACTCTATCAATAACCGTTGGAGTGCCACAGGGACGCATCTTGGGACCTCCCCTATTTCTTATATACATCAATGATCTGCCTAATGTCTATAACATTCTGAAACCTATTTTGTTTGCTGATGATACTACCCTCATCTACTCTAACCCCAACCCACATACACTAAATGATGTTAATAATGAACTAAAAAAAGTCCACTTATGGATGTCAACCAACAAACTAACGCTTAACATAGAAAAGACCTACTATACATCTTATTTGGAAGCAAATCTACAAAATCAATTCAGCTTCAGATAGATAATGTAAACATTAGCAATAAAAATGATGGAAAGTTTCTTGGCCTATTCCTAGACAAGAGACTCAACTTCAGTACCCACATACAACACATAACTAAGAAAGTCTCTAAAACAGTTGGTATACTCTCCAAAATCAGATATTATGTACCTAACTCTGCTCTCATCTCTCTATATTATGCACTAATCTATCCCTATCTCAACTATGGTATCTGTGCATGGGGTTCAACCACTGCAAACCACCTCAAGTCCATCATCACCCAGCAAAAATCTGCTATCAGAATAATATCAAATTCTGCTTTCAGACAACACACAGCCCCCTTGTTTAACTCCCTAAACATGCTAAACATAATCTCACTCCATAAATTCTCTTGTGTCAACTACATTTACAAAACCCTGTTCTTAAATGCAAATCCTTGTCTGAAACTCTTCCTGGACAGATGTATTAGGACCCATTATCACCACACCAGAAATAAATATCTCTTTGATATCCCCAGAGTTAAACTTAATCTGTGTAAACACTCTATGCAAATAAAGGGACCCAGTTCATGGAACTCACTCCCTACTGAATTGAAAAGCTGTCCAACTTTTACATCATTCAAAATCAATACTAAAAAGTACCTAATTTCATCCTCATAGTTTTTCACTTTTTGCCTAAAATTGCACTGTATCTATTGCTACCCAATCTCCCAACCTTTATGTTCCCAATTTGAACATCTTTACCATTGTGATCATTGCTGTTGTAGCGAGTAGATTATCCCAATAATATACTCGCTCCAAATGCATTGTTAATATTCCTGTCAACCTTTGGAGATGAATGAGGTGAGGCGTTGCCCGGGCAACACGGTGAGGAGTTGCCCGAGCATATAAGCAGCAGAATAGCAAACATTCACCACACCATCTGGTCACCTATGGTCCGGGAGACATTTCCCGTCACGCGGGGTGCAGTCGCACCTCCACAGATCTCCAGTATCATCTATTGATACTGGTGATGGCTCATAAGGGCCACCACTTACGAGCTATTCATGCCTATGCCACCTTTTGGGTGGCTTCATCTTCATCTTAACACATTCACAAGGGAGACATCTCCCGTCATGCAGGTGCATTTGCACCTCCACAGATCTCCAGTATCAGCTCTTGATACTGGTAATGGCTTAAAATGGCCACCACTTACGGGCTATTTATGCCCGTGCCACCTTTTGGATTGCTTCATCTTCATCTTAACACATTCATAAGGGAGACATCTTCCGTCATGCAGGGTGCATTCGCACCTCCACAGATCTCCAGTATCAGCTCTTGATACTGGTAATGGCTTAAAAGGGCCACCACTTACGGGCTATTCATGCCCGTGCCACCTTTTGGGTGGCTTAATCTTCATCAATCATCAATCTGTAGAAACCACGACGGACCTCCATCTGGTCACCACTTGGTCCGGGAGACATCTCCCGTCACGCAGGGTGCAGTCGCGCCTCCACAGATCTCCAGTATCAGCTCTTGATACTGGTAATGGCTCAAAAGGGCCACCACTTACGAGATATTCATGCCTGTCCCACCTTTTGGGTGGCTTAATCTTCATCAATCAATCAGTAGAAACCATCCATTTGGTCACCACTTGGTCCGGGAGACATCTCCCGTCACGCAGGGTGCAGTTGCGCCTCCACAGATCTCCAGTATCATCTTTTGATACTGGTAATGGCTCGAAAGGGCCACCACTTACGGGCTATTCATGCCCGTGCCACCTCTTGGGTGGCTTAATCTTCATCAATCAATCAATCACCACTTGGTCAGTCCATTTGGTCACCACTTGGTCCGGAAGACATCTCCCGTCACGCAGGGTGCAGTTGCGCCTCCACAGATCTCCAGTATCATCTTTTGATACTGGTAATGGCTCGAAAGGGCCACCACTTACGGGCTATTCATACCTGTGCCACCTCTTGGGTGGCTTAATCTTCATCAATCAATCAATCAAACATTCACCAGAGGGCTCACATGCTGACAGCACGGGAGACATCTCCCGTCACGCAGGGTGCAGTCGCACCTCCACAGATCTCCAGTATCATCTATTGATACTGGTGATGGCTCAAAAGGGCCACCACTTACGAGCTATTCATGCCTGTGCCACCTTTTGGGTGGCTTCATCTTCATCTTAACACATTCACAAGGGAGACATCTCCCGTCATGCAGGGTGCATTCGCACCTCCACAGATCTCCAGTATCAGCTCCTGATACTGGTAATGGCTTAAAATGGCCACCACTTACGGGCTATTCATGCCCGTGCCACCTTTTGGGTGGCTTCATCTTCATCTTAACACATTCACAAGGGAGACATCTCCTGTCATGAAGGGTGCATTCGCACCTCCACAGATCTCCAGTATCAGCTCTTGATACTGGTAATGGCTTAAAATGGCCACCACTTACGGGCTATTTATGCCCGTGCCACCTTTTGGGTTGCTTCATTTTCATCTTAACACATTCATAACAGATTGAACAAAAACCATCTAATTATCGCAGGGGACTTTAATATTGACCTCTGCGAGCCTGAACACCCTACTGCTGTTAGCTTCCTCAACTGTATGAATTCCTGCTTCCTCATACCCTTAATCACTAGACCAACTAGAATCACTGATAGTACTGCTACGACTCTAGATCACATCTGGACCAACATAACCTCTCCGCTTACTTCAGGTATAATCACCGATAGCACTACAGACCATTACCCCACATTTCTCTTAACTAACATTAGCAAACCACCTCTAGAGACAAGGGAGTTAAGCTTTAGGCTGCACAATGAAACTGCTATAAACAATTTTATAACTGCTGCTGATAATGTCAACTGGGAGTCCGAGTTAGGTAACATAGGGGACATCAACCTAGCAGTGAAATCTTTTCTACAAACAACTCTTAGTCTTTATAACACCCACTGTCCTATGCTTACAAAACAAGTCACAAGCAAAAGACTTAACAATCCTTGGCTTACAAAGGGAATACTTAAATCCATTAACAAAAAACACGACCTTGAGAAGAAGTATAGGCTAGGAACAGTCTCCAAAGATTTCTCAAAGAATTACTCGTTATTGCTATCTAAAATAATTAGACGAGCCAAAACTAAATACTATGAAGATAAATTTACCCAAATAAAGAGCAACATTAAAAAAACTTGGAGCACAATTTCACAAATATTGGGATCAAAGAAGATTTTAAATAACAAACCAACACTCCTTTCCAATAACGTTGGTCAGCTTTCAGCCTCTGATTCTGCTATTGAGTTCAATAGGTTCTTCTCTTCCATTGGGTCATCCCTTGCAAATGATATTCCATCTTCCTGTACTGATGTTAAGGACTATCTTACAGGTAACTATCCACAGTCTCTGTACCTAAAGCCTACTAGTTCCACTGATGTCAATGAAATAATCCTTTCCCTTAAACCAAGTCTAGTGCCCTCGAGGAGATACCAACTTTAATTTACAAAAAAGCCTCCAGATCTCTAGCCCCTGCTATTGCATTGCTCTTCAACAAGTCACTTGAACTCCAAACCTTTCCTGACATTCTAAAAAAAGCAAGAGTAACCCCTGTCTACAAATGTGGTGATCTCACTGATGTTAACAACTATAGACCTATATCAATCCTGCCTAACTTGTCAAAAATATTCGAAAAGCTAATCTACAAGCAGCTTTACTCTTTTCTAGCCAAACACAATATACTTAGCTCTTGTCAATATGGCTTCAGACCCAAAAAAAGCACTAACGATGCACTTATTAGTATGATTAACGTAATTCACGCAGCTCTTGATAAAAAGGAGTTTCCTGTTGGGTTATTTGTGGACCTGCGTAAGGCTTTTGACACTGTCAACCATCAAAACCTTCTTCTTAAATTACATCATTATGGAGTCAGAGGACACTCCCTGCAATACCTCAAATCTTATCTTACTGACAGGCTCCAGTATGTTTCTGTGAATAATACAATTTCTCCCACCCTACCCATCAACATTGGTGTTCCTCAGGGCAGCATACTTGGCCCTCTCCTCTTTCTCATCTACATTAATGACCTTCCAAATGCCTCCCAACACCTCAAACCAATTCTATTTGCCTGACGACACAACCTTCATTTACTCCAGTCCTGACCCCCTTGCTCTAAATGCCACAGTAAATACTGAGCTAGAGAAAGTCCATCTTTGGCTAACTGCCAACAAACTCACCCTTAACATTGACAAAACGTTTTATATTCTGTTTGGCAATAAATCCTCTAATCAGATAAATCTCAAAATAAACAATACCCAAATTTGTAACAAATTAGATGGCAAATTCCTTGGCGTTCTCATCGACCACAAGCTGAATTTCCAGGGTCACATTCTAAATATATCAAAAAAAGTTTCAAAAACTGTTGGCATTCTTTCTAAGATCAGATATTATGTACCCCGCCCTGCTCTGGTTACTCTCTATTACTCCCTCATCTATCCATACCTCAACTATGGTATTTGTGCTTGGGGTTCTACTACCCAAAATCATTTACGTCCTCCTCAATTACCCAACACAAAGCTGCTATTAGGACAATAACCAACTCTGGCCCCAGACATCACTCGGTACCCTTACTCAAATCTCTGAATATGTTAGATATTAAGTCACTGCACATTCTCTCTTGTGGTATTATACATATATAAAACGCTGAACTGTAATGCCAATCCTGACCTCAAAAGCTTCATTGAAGGTTGTAACAGAACCCATGAGCACCACACCAGGAATAAATACAGTTTTGATATTCCTAGAGTACGACTTAATCAAACTAGAAATGCTCTACAAATCAAGGGACCCAGAATGTGGAATGACCTTCCCAACCATGTTAAAGACTGTACCTCTCTCAACCAGTTTAAGATAAAAACTAAACAATACCTAATAAATTCCCTGTAACCCACCTCACTCCTTTATTGTCAACCCATGTCTGTTATTTTATTTTATTATTATTATATTTTTTTTTAATCAACACTGTTTGTCAACCTATTGTATTTGTGCTGCTTTTTCAGTCATGTTCCCCCTTTTTTTATCTTTATTTGTATTTGTTTTTCAACACTTTTTTATTCTTTTATGCTCAATTAGTATTAAGTTCTAGATATTAATGTTTTTCTTGCCCGAAACGCATTGCGTAATAGTGGCTTTAGGCATTGTATGTACTAGCTCTATCTATATATCAATCCATTAATGTAACATCACTTGTATGTATGTACCTTACCTGAATAAACATATTTATTTATTTATTTATTTTATAAGGGAGACATCTCCCGTCATGCAGGGTGCATTCGCACCTCCACAGATCTCTAGTAGCAGCTCTTGATACTGGTAATGGCTTAAAAGGGCCACCACTTACGGGCTATTTATGCCCGTGCCACCTTTTGGGTTGCTTCATTTTCATCTTAACACATTCATAAGGGAGACATCTCCCGTCATGCAGGGTGCATTCGCACCTCCACAGATCTCCAGTATCAGCTCTTGATACTGGTAATGGCTTAAAAGGACCACCACTTACGGGCTATTCATGCCCGTGCCACCTTTGGGTGGCTTAATCTTCATCAATCATCATCAATCAAACATTCACCAGAGTCTACTTTCAAGTGTGGTCTAGAGCAGACACTTGCGAGATACTGTACCGACGCTCAGTGCGCTCAACTCACACCAAAGTATCACCAGTGTACTTCTGTATATTAGACCAAATATATATATAGTATCTTAGTGTCCTGTTTATTGTCACCATACCATTACGTAACAATAGAACCGTTTACATTGGTGACCCCGGAGAGTTTCCACGATACCAGCCACGATGGACTACAACATGGACTCTCACTGGACCTCTACTGCTACTGTTTGGCTGTGATGGAACACTGCCAACACCCTCGCCACAGCTATGATTTTCATCGCGTCCATCTCTGCATTTTCATCTACTACGGCTTGCTGCTTCACGATCGTTACTCACTCATTTGACAGCCTCATCAATGATTACATCATGTTGGATCTACAGCTTGTCCTGCCGACTCTCCGTCGCTGCCAGGGCCCTGCTTGTCCTACGCCCACGACAGCTGCTCTGTCATCAGATTCATCTACACGTTCACTGCATTTTGATACTCGGCCGACTCAAGCCCTTTTGCGCAGTACAGGGCTTACAGCTTGCGTTTCCGACACTTCGTCGCCTTCAGGACAATTCAGCCTCTAGATGTGATTACCTCGTTGTCCTAACTACGTGCCTACATTACCTCCTAATGTCCTGGTGCCCGAGCCCATCCGCCCCGGATCTAAATGCTCCACCAGCGACCCAAGGACGCAACAATTATGCATATTCTTCTCTCCTGCTACACCGAGCTTGTCCACACGCTGCCTACATCTTTTATTGGTACCAGACTACAATTTCCACAGTCAACAATGTAGTACTCGGCGTGTACAGTCCTAATCAACCCAAGACGCTACAGCTTCGACACAGAGCAGACAGCAGACTACGACCGCATCGAGCCGCCACGCTCTCGCTCCCCGAGTTCAGACACTCACAATTCTCAATCGAGCCGCCACGCTCTCCCACATAGAGCTCCACGACTCCGGCCTCACTCAGCTCTCTGCTCTGCTCCAGGCTTCGTCTCAACGTCTGCGACACTGCTAAATCCAGAGACACATCCGCCGACTACGCAGTTCACTTTTTCGACCACAGTTACCAGCAGCATCGCCACCTACGACAACGGACGATCCTGTACGACCTCCCACCCTACAACCCCAGTTACCAGCCGCACCACAACTTGATCCTACGACGACGGACGATCCTGTGCGACCTCCCACCCTACGACCCCAGTTAGATGACATCAGCGAAGAGGAGGAAGTTAACTTTGATGGTTATATAACGATGGTTATGTGATGGTTATGTTAACTTTGATGGTTATGTAACGCGAGCAGGGCGTACAATTCACCGACCAGCTAAGTTCCTTGATCAAGTATTTTCCTTTCATCCCCTGGGAGGGGGAGTTCTGTACCGAGTAGATTATCCCAATAATATACTCGCTCCAAATGCATTGTTAATATTCCTGTCAACCTTTGGAGATGAATGAGGTGAAGCGTTGCCCGGGCAACACGGTGAGGAGTTGCCCGAGCATATAAGCAGCAGAATAGCAAACATTCACCAGAGTCTACTTTCAAGTGTGGTCTAGAGCAGACACTTGCGAGATACTGTACCGACGCTCAGTGCGCTCAACTCACACCAAGTATCACCTGTGTACTTCTGTATATTAGACCAAATATATATATAGTATCTTAGTGTCTGTGTTTATTGTCACCATACCATTACGTAACAATAGAACCGTTACACTGTCTTCTTATATGTGCTGCCAATCTGCTGTATGGTGTTTATAAATCTTGTTTATCTGTATCTTTTGCTACCCAGTCTCCCAATCTTTATGTACCCAATCTGAACATCTTCACCATTGTGATCATTGCTGTCTTATATGTGCTGTACAAGCAGTCATTTTGAATAGAATTATGACATTCGCATTCAATTTAGCCCAAAAATACAAATAAAGTTATTTAGATCCTGCTTAAGGGATTTTTAAATAGTAAAATGTGTTATTATTATCTAATAAATGAATTTAGGCAAAGTAATTCACTATATATTAAAATTCTAATTTTAATTCTAAAATTAGCACTTTTTTTTTTTTTTTAGATATATACAAGAGTTGTTACATTCTTGTACAGCCACTAGTACGCGTAGCATTTCGGGCAGGTTCCTGGAATACGATCCCTGCCGCGATGAATCGTTTTTTTCATCCAAGTACACATTTTACTGTTGAGTTAAACAGAGGCTACAGTTAAAGATTTGCGCCCAGTAAATCCTCCCCGGCCAGGATACGAACCCATGACATAGCGCTCGCAACGCCAGGCGAGTGTCTTGCCACTACACCACTACACTTAATAATAATCTATAGTGAGGTACTATATTAATCAATACAGAGGTGTTATGATAATCTTTACTGAAGTGCTATTATAATATATACTGAGGTGCAATGATGGTCTATACAGAGGTGCTATAATAATCTCTACAGTCTATATATATTAAAAATGAAGCTATACCTAATAAATTCCCTGTAACATACCTTACCCCTCTGTTGTCAACCCATGTATGTTTTTTTTTTTTTTTTTTTTTTTCAATTTAACGCTGTTTGAATGTAATTTTCTGTAATAATTTGTAATTGTATTTGTGCTACTTTTTCAACAATGTTCCCCCCTCTTTTACCTCTATTTTATTTGTACTCAACACATTTTATTCTTTTTACCCATTAGTATTAAGCTTTAGTCATTAGTGTTTTTTCCTGCCCGAAACGCTTTGCGTAATAGTGGCTTTAGGCATTGTATGTACTAGCTCTATCTATAAAGCCAACAAACTTTGTAAAATCTCTTTATGTATGTACCTTTACCTAAATAAAAATTATTATTATTATTATTATTATATATAATCTATGTATTAGTATATTTTGGAAGCAGTCTTTCTTGTAAACATATGTCGTTAAATATGACAAAAAGGTAAGATTAATCATTCTGACATGAATTTTCTCAATATTTCTTACGTTTCTTTTCACTGTCGATGGTAATTGAAAAATCAATTCTCTAAAATTCATTTTTATTTCTAGTCTGATGTGACGCCTGAACATGTTTCATAACAACTTATTACATTTTCAAAGACTTTAGTTTACACACACAACTGTAACCTGTAAACACGAAAATTCGTCCATTCTTATACTCGCATTTGGGTGAGGTGATATGATACAACAGTTTTGGGTGAGGTGAACAAACTTGTGACAAACACAAGACAAAACACGAAACTATGGGTATTAAGTGGATATGAGAACATAAGAATTGAAGTAACTGCAGAGGGCCTATTGGCCCACACTTCCTCTTGATGCTTCTATATTGGTTCGGAGTCTTGAAGTGGGTAGAATATAGTTGTGCATTAATTGGCTGTTCATTGCTGGTGTTGACTTTTTAATGTGTAGTGCCTCGAAGATGTCGAGCCTCCTGTTATCGCTGTATCTATCGATGATTTCTGTGTTGTTTGTTCAAATTTCTCTGGTGATAGTCTAGTTGTGAAAAGAGATTATATGTTTCTTTGTGCAGCCCTGTTGTTTATGCATTGTTAATCGCCTGGAAAGAGACGTTGTTGTCTTCCCTATATACTGAGTTCTTTGGGGCTTACAGTACCCAAGTGGGCATTTGAAGACATAGGCGACGTTGGTGTCCTTCAAGGCGTTCTGCTTTGTGTCTGGAGAGTTTTTCATAAGTAGGTTGGCATTGTCAAGACAACAAAGATGTTTTTGTATTTGTCGATAGCCGAGGAGCACTTGATTCCTTAAACAGTCGAAATCCTTTGAAGAAAGAAAAGAGAAAGAATCAAATTAAGTCTTCATGTCCATAGTTAAAGATTTTAAGAAAAGGATAACTGAGATACAGCTGAAAGGTCACAATGTGAAACTCATGTGGATTCCATCTCGTGTTGCAATAGTGCTCAACGAGGTAGCAGATGACTTGGCCAAACGTGCCACATCAAAACCACAAGTTGACATTGAATGTGAATTCACAATGAGACAAATAAGAAGCAAAATCAGAAATATTTAGGCACAGGCAGAAGTAGAGAGGAGAGGAGAGGTATAATGTATGAGAGAAGTCAAACCATGCAACACTACATGTATGCGAGTCAAAACACCTATTTCACTTCTGGTAAAAGGAGAAATGCTTTGAGTGACTCCGTGCACATGCGACTCAGGCTTGTGTCCAAATATTACTGGGAATATGGGATAGGTGTTCATGATAATGACACGAAGTGTAAACTAGATGCACTTATTAGTAAGATTAACTTGATTCATGCAGCTCTTGATAAAAATGAGTTCCCAGTTGAGTTATTTGTGGACCTGCATAAGGCTTTTGACACTATCAACCACCAAAACCTTCTTCTTAAATCACATCATTATGGAGTCAGAGGACATTCCCTGCAATACCTCAAATCTTACCTTACTGACAGGCTCCAGTATGTTTCTGTGAATAATTCAATTTCTCCACCCTACCCATCAACATTGATGTTCCTCAGGGCAGCATACTTGGCCCTCTCCTCTTTTTCATCTACATTAATGACCTTCCAAATGCTTCCTAACACCTCAAACCAATTCTATTTGCTGACGACACAACCTTCATTTACTCCAGTCCTGACCCCCTTGCTCTAAATGCCACAGTAAATACTGAGCTAAATATAGTCCATCTTTGGCTAACTGCCAACAAACTCACTCTTAACATTGACAAAACTTTCTATATTCTGTTTGGCAATAAATCCTCTAATCAAATAAATCTCAAAATAAACAATACCCAAATTTGTAACAAATTAGATGGCAAGTTCCTTGGCATTCTCATTGACCACAAGCTGAATTTCCAGGGACACGTTTTAAATATATCAAAAAAGTTACAAAAACTGTTGGAATTCTTTCTAAGATCAGATATTATGTACCCCGCCCTGCCCTGGTGACTCTCTATTACTCCCTCATCTATCCATATCTCAACTATGGTATTTGTGCTTGGGGTTCTACTACCCAAAATCATTTACGTCCTCTAATTACTCAACACAAAGCTGCTATTAGGACAATATCCAACTCTGGCCCCAGACATCACTCGGTACCCCTACTCAAATCTCTGAATGTTAGATATTAAGTCACTGCACATTCTCTCATGTGTATTATACATATATAAAACGCTTAACTGTAATGCCAATCCTGACCTCAAAAGCTTCATTGAAGGTTGTAACAGAACCCATGAGCACCACACCAGAAATAAATACAATTTTGATATTCCTAGAGTACGACTTAATAAAACTAGAAATGCTCTGCAAATCAAGGGGCCCAGAATGTGGAATGACCTTCCCAACCATGTTAAAGACTGTACCTCTCTCAACCAGTTTAAGATAAAAACGAAGCACTACCTAATAAATTCCTTGTAACCTACCTTACCCCTCTATTGTCAACCCATGTCTGTTTTTTTTTTTTTTTTTAAACAACGCTGTTTGTCTACCTAATTGTATTTGTGCTGCTTTTTCAGCCATGTTCCCCCCCTCTTCTATCTCTATTTATATTTGTTCTCAACACATTTTATTCTTTATACTCAATTAGTATTAAGCTTTAGTCATTAATGTTTTTTCCTGCCCGAAACGCTTTGCGTAATAGTGGCTTTAGGCATTGTATGTACTAGCTCTATCTATAAATCCATCAATCTTTGTAAAATCTCTTGTATGTATGTACCTTACCTAAATAAACATTTATTTATTTATTTATTTATTTATTTTATTTATTTATTTATTTATTTATTTATTTATGTACATACATACATAGTACATACATACAATGCCTAAAGCCACTATTACGCAATGCGTTTCGGGCAAGAAAAACATTAATATCTAGAACTTAATACTAATTGAGCATAAAGAATAAAAAGTGTTGAGAACAAATACAAATAAAGATAAAAAAAAAGGGGGAACATGACTGAAAAAGCAGCACAAATACAATAGGTTGACAAACAGTGTTGATTAAAAAAAAAGAAAATAACGGACATGGGTTGACAATAGAGGAGTGAGGTAGGTTACAGGGAATTTATTAGGTAGTGTTTAGTTTTTATCTTAAACTGGTTGAGAGAGGTACTGTCTTTGTGGTATGGTATGTTAAGGTCTCACACCCTTGCCCATTATGTTCTTGATTGTTGATTAATGTATATAGAAACACAGAGATAAAGATTGTTCCTGAACAAATAGCCTGGATGTATCACAACGGGAAGGTTGATGATATTCTGGAGAGATATAAGAATTTTGCACCACAACTGTAATTTTTTGTTGAATTATCTGCATATCTCTTGCAAATTGTCTATACAGTATACCTAAGTCATAAAAGTATTTGTGTGTACGTCTGATACCATACTACTTGTGTAAAGGAGAAAATGTATATATTTTTCTCTCAGAATGTTCGGCAATATATTCATTGTTTGTGATGTGTGTGTATATATGTATGAACACGTTGTACTGAATGGGGTGAGAATAGCTTGAGCTACCTCATCCCTTTGTGCATATTTTACTTCAATAAACTTATTTCAATTTCAATCTCAACTGTGTACACTTCAGTTTACTTACTGACTCCTCACAGAGTCTTTTCTTTACTGTTTTTTCCCATCATGCCTTAAAAGTCAGTTGATGATGTATGATGAAGTGGATGAATGTATGACTGTTGAGTTCTTCATTAAGCAGGAAGAGTCGAGGTCAGACTGGGAGGTCAGACCCGGTGTTCACGCGGCCACCAGTTGGACCCGGTGTTCACGCGGTTACCAGTTGGACCCGGTGTTCACGCGGTCACCAGTTGGACCCGGTGTTCACGCGGTTACCAGTTGGACCCGGTGTTCACGCGGTCACCAGTTGGACCCGGTGTTCACGCGGTTACCAGTTGGACCCGGTGTTCACGCGGTTACCAGTTGGACCCGGTGTTCACGCGGTTACCAGTTGGACCCGGTGTTCACGCGGTCACCAGTTGGACCCGGTGTTCACGCGGTCACCAGTTGGACCCGGTGTTCACGCGGTCACCAGTTGGACCCGGTGTTCACGCGGTCACCAGTTGGACCCGGTGTTCACGCGGTTACCAGTTGGACCCGGTGTTCACGCGGTCACCAGTTGGACCCGGTGTTCACGCGGTCACCAGTTGGACCCGGTGTTCACGCGGTCACCAGTTGGACCCGGTGTTCACGCGGTCACCAGTTGGACCCGGTGTTCACGCGGTTACCAGTTGGACCCGGTGTTCACGCGGTTACCAGTTGGACCCGGTGTTCACGCGGTTACCAGTTCGAATTCTTATTTAACAACTTCAGCTTCCTTTTTTCCTTATATTACCCAGATAATACTTTAGTTTGAATCTAACAATAATTTTTCTTTATTTAGTCAATTTTTAAATATTCAGTCACTTTGTATTTATAAATTCTAGCAAGTTTTATCTTTTCACTTTTATCACATTATATTTATTTGTTCAGTTGTTATTATTTATTAATCCAATTAGCCTTTCCTAGATATTAAATCACGTATATTTATCTGTTTAATCACCTTCATTAATTATTCAACCGCTTTTGATTTATTTATTAAATTACGTTTTATTTGTTTAATCACTTTTTGTTCATCTATTTAAGAACTTTTTCTTTATATTTTTTATAATCTTTTATCGATGTATGATTAAATATTATTTTAATTGACATGTTAGCAATGAAATATTTATATCGTGAAAGGATTCAACGTTAAACACTTCATGAAAATAATAGTTCTGAGTGTTGTAACTTTGCAACTGTTACAACCCTGGGTTCTCCAGTGGAAACCAGAGGTCAAAATTGAGCTATTAAACTTCCTGGTAGTACAGTTGGGCATCTCGTATAGCAATTGTTTGTATCTTCCCTGCCAGACGTAAGACTATTATTGTTTCTCAAAGAGCATTTAAAGACTGAGCTGGGGGTTGATTATTAAATAATAACATAGGCACCAACTTTGCTTACTAATACTTTCTAATCATTCATAAAGTAACAATACGTTGCATAGGGGAAGATCTTTAATGTGCTTAGCTGCACGATCAATTAGGCTCCTCCCGGCACCACGACATGAGGGAGGCAGCTGGTGGCTAGCTCGGTCTTCTCTCTGGCTGTGTCGTGCGGATAAGACCTACTCTGTGGCTGTATCCCTTCTCTTCTCCCTTCTCCTCTTACTTATTTCCCTTACCTGAAGTTCCTGTATCCTTAAGCTAAGTACGGGGCATCAGTAAGTGGACCTACTCTGGTAGTAAATATTGGTGAGACCTGGGGTTAGTATTTGCCAGTGTTTTGTTTACCCTAAGTGTTGTGTTTTGTATTAGGGTACCACATGGTCTCACTACCCTAAGCTGCATCCAGCTTCAGTGCTTATCCAGTAGTACTTTACCCTAGCTTGTTATTAGTGTAAACCTTGTATCCTGTCTATGTGGACCAAGGCTTTTAACGTAAGGTAGTGTGGTAAAGTTATTATTATTATTGTTATTGGTGTGAGTGTATATGGGGGGTTGTTAAGGGGTTAATAAATAAGTACATGAATTACAGAGTATCTCTTCTTCCAAGGTGGGAGTGCAGTGATCAACCCTTAGACTAACATATATGGTCTTGTAGCAAGTTATCACTACTGTGGATAGTTTATTTTGGGGGCCGGGCCTTTTAGCTCTCCCGTATTTGATACTCTTGTCTTCTAACTACCTTTACCCCTTAATAGTACCAGTACCCCATAGAAGCCCCACTCATATCAGTTGTAACAAGTGGGGGCCTGTCCGGGATGAACATTATAAGTGTAAAAAATTGGATTCTTGAGTGCCAAAATTAAAATTTTTTATTTCCGCAGAACGGTTGTGTGCTAGCCTAGGGTCCAGCTCATCTAGCAAAGGACATTCTTGCACTGACTGGACACCCAACTGGATCCCTTCACGATTAAGGTTAGTGTGGCCTTGTGTTAGGGGCCGTGCAAATTTTTGTTTTTTTTTCCAATTTTTATTTTTTTATTTTTTCTTTGGCTGGGAGCTAAAATTATTAGTGATGTCTTCTGAAATGCAGAACCTGGCAAGGGAGCCTTCAGTGGTAGAGATAAAGAAACTTAAAAAGTCTAATTTAGTATTGTTAGGCCAGGAATTTGGCCTAGAATTAAATGTCGCAGATAAAAAGTGGACTTTGGTGAATGAAATATTACAACATTGTATTGATGAAGAACTATTGGCAAGTGATACACCTTTATGCCAGCCTAGCCAAGCAGAAAGTGCAACTCATAGGGAGAGTGAATTAGCTTTAGAGTTAGCAAAAATAAAATTAGAGGAGCAAAAACTCAAAACCGAGGAGGCTAGAATTAGAGTGAATGCCACTGGACCTCCACCTGCCGGGGATTCAAACCCCAGGCATTATGAGAAAAAGCATAATTTGCCTGAATTTTCCGAGTCTGACCCTGAAAGGTTTTTCAACCATTTTCAGAGAGTGGCCACGTCCATGAACTGGCCAAAGGAAGAGTGGGTGAAAATCCTACAGGGAAGACTTAGGGGTAAAGCACAAGATATTTTTATAAACATGCCTGACGACGAGTGTTTCGAATATGATAAAGTCAGGGAATGTATTTTACGGGCATATGAAATTACTCCTGAAGCTCACCGCCAAGTTTACCGTAACCTTAGGCCTACTCACAACCAACCGCTCACTGAATTTGTGAATGATCAAATTCGATTGTTTGATAGATGGATTCGCTCGGCGAAAGCCGAAACATACGAGGCTCTCAGGAACTTAATTTTAATGGAGCATTTTATAGATGTTATGCCAGAGAACGTATCACAGTACATTAAAGGAAGGATAGAGTTAAATTCTAAAATAGGGGATTTGGCCAAGTTGGCAGAAAACTACCAATTGGCGGGCAAAAGGCCCAATAAAAATAATTATACCCCACAGAGTAGCAAACCTTATACCCACAGCCAGTCCAGACCAGCTCTTCTTTCGTCAAGATGATTACCCCTGCTTCGGCTTCTTCTGGTTTACCTTCTCAGGCTCGTGGGGTGGGCGACCAAGCCCCCGAGTCGGTCCGTATTGGAAGACCGGGCTCTGTAGCCTCCGCTGCATTGGGCCCCGACCTTGCTCCTCCTTTGGCCTCTCTGACTCCTTCCTCCGGCTCCCCTCCCTCCTCTGTGGTTGGGTCGAGCCCCAAGCCCCCAGTGGTGACTACCTCGTCCCCTGGCGCGGCTCCTTCTCTGGTTGTAACTACTGCACCTTTTAACCCCTCTCTCTCTGGGGGTTCTCACCGCCGTCCTCGTCACGGCCGCCCTCGCTCGATTCCTTCCAGTTCTGCTACCTATCAAGCCTTGTTTGGTCCCGCTTCGTGGGCCAAATATTTTGATCTCCTCCCTCTTGATTCTGCGCCTCCTGACGATTTCTCCCTCCATCGACATCTCATTGATTCCGTGGATGCCTCCATTACTTTCAACCCCACTCGTATCGGTACACGTGTCGTTGCTGCTCCTTCTCAGGATGCTGCTTCCCGCTTGGCTGCCTTATCCTGCCTTGGCGAGACCCCCGTTCGGGTCTCGAAGAACGCTCAGTTGAATGCCAGTGTTGGCACTATTTTGCTCCCGCCCCATGTTGCGACCGGTGTTTGGGACCTGCGCGACTGCCACGACGATATTCGCCATATCCTCACTGCCCAGGGCCATTCTATTCTCCAGGTGGACACGTTTACTCGTCCCCCTCGTGGTAGTCGCCGTCAACCCCTCCGGGTTGTGAAGATTACCTTTGATGGTAGGACCCTTCCACCCTCTGTCATTCTTGCTGGTGCCAGGTGCTCTGTCCAGGAGTACATTCCTTCTCCTCGGCTCTGCAACAAGTGCTGGAGGTTTGGGCATGGTGCCCTCCGCTGCTCCGGGACTGTCTCTCTCTGTCCTTTGTGTGGTGGCGAAGGTCACTCTAAGTCGGAGTGCGCTTCTCCCCAGGCTCGTTGCCTCAACTGCGGTGAGGCCCATCCTACCTTCTCCCGTGCGTGTGTCCATTACAAGCTTGAGGCAGCTGTCCTCA
This sequence comes from Procambarus clarkii, assembly GCF_040958095.1. Taxonomy (NCBI): domain Eukaryota; kingdom Metazoa; phylum Arthropoda; class Malacostraca; order Decapoda; family Cambaridae; genus Procambarus; species Procambarus clarkii. The sequence goes on along the minus strand of NW_027189207.1, from coordinate 30,495 downwards.
ACTTGAAGCACCGAGAGCGTTTATCTTTTCCTGAGGCGAGGCGCCAGGTTCGCCGGCTCCCGCCTTATGCTAATATCTCTTATGCTCGCGTGTTGCGCTCTTCCTCTCCTCGTCCTTCCCGCCTTCCTCAGACTCACAACCGTTTCCGGGCCTTGGACCCTGATGCGCCCACTGCCCCCTCCTCTGTCCCTTTGGGTTCTCTCCCGAAGGATCCTCCTCCTGGTCCTCTGTCTGGGGTTCCCCTTCCTTCTACCCGGTCTGTCGTGTCTTCTGTGTCTTCTTCCTCGTCCCCCTCCGATCCTCCTTCCCATCCTCTTCCTCCATCTATCGGCTCTCCCCACCGCCTGTCGGTGCGGGCGGATGTCCATCGCTCTCCTAACGGCCGTCGTGTGTGCTCTCGTTCGGCTTCTCCTGTTGAGACACTGGAATCCGTTGCCCGGTACGTAGTTGCTGGGACACCGGTCTCTTTAAGTCAGAAGCGTAAGCCTGGCTCCTCTCCTTCCTCTTCCCCGGCGGGTAAGAAGGCTTCGCTTTCTTCCTCAGCTCCTCCTTCTGGTTCTCTTGCTCCTTCCCCTCCCGTTTCAGTGCTTGCGCCCCCTGTTCCTGCTATGGAGGTTTCTTTGGCCCCTGCTTCCCTTTCGGTTGCTGCTCTTGCTGGGGTGCGCTCCCCTCTTTCTACTCCCCCTCTTCCTGCTGCTGTCCTTGACTGCTCCTCTCCGTTGTCTCCTCCTCTTCCTCCTCCTCCTCCTCCGGACCCTGCCCGCCCACCTCTGATCTGTTCTCCCGTTTCCTTCCCTCCGTCTTTGCTCAGTTTACCCATGCCCCCTAACCCTGACTTTGCTGACCCTGATCCCGACCCTGATATTCTTTAACGTGCTCTGTTGCTCTTTCGCCTTTGTTTCTTCCTTGTTCTCTGTTTTTGTCCTTTCTCTTCTCGTCGTTGTCCATTCTTCAATGGAACGTTCGAGGTTATTACGCCAATTTCCTCGAACTCCAACTTCTGATTTCGCGGTTTTCGCCCCTTTGTGTCTGTCTCCAGGAGCCAATGCTTGGTGCTCGTCCTGGTCGTTTTCGTGGCTATTCCTTTCTCTCCCCCCCCCCAGCCATTGCTGGGGCTTCTAATTCTTCTGCTCTCTTGATTCGGGCTGATGTTCCCCTTGTTCCTTTACTTTTTCCTTCGCCTTTCCATTGTTCTGCTGCTCGTATCTTTGTGGGGAAATGGTACACAGTTTGTTCCATTTATCTCCCCCCGAGTGTCCCGCTCTCTCTTCCTGATTTGAAACACCTCCTAGACTCCCTGCCAGAGCCTGTGCTCCTGCTGGGTGACTTCAATTGTCGTCATTCTCTTTGGGGTGACGTTCTGACGAATACCCGGGGTCGCCTCCTTGAGCTGTTTCTCCTCTCTTCTTCCCTGTCTCTTCTGAATTCTGGTGAGCCCACTCATTTGGACTCTCGAACTCGCACCCTTTCTTGTCTTGATCTTTCTCTCTGCTCTTCTTCTCTTTACTTAGATTTCACGTGGCAGGTTCTTGATGACCTCCATGGAAGTGATCATTTCCCCATCCTTGTTTCCTTTTTCTCTTTTCGCCCTTCCCTCTCTTTCCCTAGGTGGCAGTTTGCTAAGGCGGACTGGACCCTATTTTCCCTCAGTGCTACTCTCTCTGACCTCTCCCTTCTGCCCCTCTCTCGCGCTCTCCTCCTTTTTCATGACACTGTCTTCAACGCTGCCCTCCGCTCTATTCCTCGCTCTTCCTCTCGGGGTCCACGGAAGTGCGTTCCCTGGTGGAATGCGGACTGTGCTCGGGCTGTCCGCTGTAAGCGTGCAGCCTGGAAGAGGCACCGCCGTAGGCAGACGACCGATTCTTTTCTTTTCTTTCGGAAAGCGAGTGCGGTGGCCCGTAGGGCCATCCGTACGGCTAAACGTGAATGTTGGGCATCTTATGTCTCAACAATTACGTCCGAAACCCCTCTGGCCCAGATCTGGAAGCGTATCCGCAAGATAGCGGGTAAGTTCGTTCCCGATGTTTCTCCGGTCCTTCACCTCCATGATACTCTTGTGGCGGACCCGTTGCAGGTCGCTTCCGAACTGGGTTCCCACTTTTCTTCTGTTAGCTCTGGTCTTCATCTTCCCCAATCTTTCCTTCTTCATAAACCTGTCCTTGAGTCTCGTCCTTTAGATTTCTGCTCTCATCTTCAGCTTCCCTATAATGATCCCTTCTCTCTCTCTGAACTTCGTTCTGCCCTGGCCCTCTGCGGTTCTACGGCGGCGGGCTCCGATGGTATTCATTATGAGATGCTTCGCCATCTCCCTCCAAGCACGTCTCAGTCTTTACTGAGTCTGTATAATCGGATCTGGGAGTCGTCGTCAGTCCCTGAGGACTGGCTCGATGCCGTTGTCCTCCCTGTTCGCAAACCGGGGTCTCTGGGTACTTCCCCTAAGGACTTTCGCCCTATTGCTCTCACAAGTTGTGTCTGCAAACTCTTTGAACGTATCGTTAACGTTCGTCTGATGTGGTTCCTGGAACACCATCACCTCCTCTCCCCTTCTCAATTTGGTTTCCGCAAGTGCCGCAGCACGACAGATGTCCTGGTGAACTTGGAGGTCTATATTCGTACTGCTTTTGCTGCGAAGACCTCCGTTGTTGCCGTCCTTTTTGATCTAGAAAAGGCTTATGACACCACTTGGCGTTATCATATCCTATCTCAACTTCATTCTTTTGGCCTTCGTGGTCATCTCCCTCTCTTTCTCCGCAGCTTCCTCTCTCGTCGTTCCTTTCGGGTGCGCCTTGGTACCGCTCTCTCTCCCTCTTTTCAACAATACGAAGGTGTGCCCCAGGGTAGTGTTCTGAGCACTACTCTTTTTCTGGTTGCCCTCAATGGTCTTCTTTCCTCTCTTCCTTCTGGTGTCTTCTCCGCTCTCTATGTCGATGATCTTACCCTTTGTTGTCAGGGTGATGATTCGCTTCTCCTTCAACGCCGGCTTCAACTTGCCATTGATGCCGTGTCGTCTTGGGCCACAGGTCATGGCTTCAAGTTCTCTACTTCTAAGACTTGTGCCATGACTTTTACGCGGAAACGGGTTGTTCTTCGTCCCTCTTTGTCACTTTATGGTCATCCCCTTGAATACAAAGATTCCGCGAAGCTTTTGGGGTTATTTCTTGACACTCGTTTGTCTTGGTCTCCCCATATCTCTTACCTCCGTGTTGAGTGCTCTAAGGCCCTTACCCTCCTTCGGGTCTTGTCCCATACTTCTTGGGGGGCAGATAGGCGCACTCTCCTTGCTTTACATTCCTCTCTCGTCCTGTCTAAGCTCGATTATGGTTGCCCTGCTTACTCGTCTGCTTCTCCTTCTACTCTTCGCCGTCTTGATGCTTTGCACCATACTGGGTTGCGTCTCAGTTCTGGTGCCTTTCGTTCGACTCCCATCCTTAGCTTGTATGTTGACACTGGCTTCCTGTCTCTCCAGGACCACCGTGATCGCTACTGTCTTCGCTATCTTGCGCGGTCCTTACAACATCCTTCCTCTCGCCTCTGTCGTGCTTTAACTTTTACCCCTCCTGCGGTTCCTGTTCCTCTTCACCACCTCCCTCTTTCTGTCCGGTTATCTCGCCTACAGGATTCTCTTTCCGTTCGTATTTCTGATGTTTCTCCTCGTGTTGTTCCTTCTTTGCCCCCGTGGAGGGTCCCTCTTCCGCGGTTTTGTACATCCTTGACCCGTATCACTAAAGCTTTTACCCCTCCTACGGTTCTCAAACGCCTTTTCCTCGAGCACTTTTCTTCTCACTCCCGCTCCGTTTCTGTCTTCACCGATGGGTCTAAGTCAGCGGACGGTGTTGGCTACTCTGTTGTTTTTCCTGATCGCACTTATATGTGTCGCTTGCCTCCGGAGACTAGCATCTTTACAGCGGAACTTTATGCTATTCTCTATGCTCTTCGTCTCCTGCTTTCTCGTTGTCAGTCTTCCTTTGTGGTTGTTGTTGACTCTCGTAGTGCCCTCATGGCTCTCGGGTCCTTTAATCCGGTTCATCCGGTAGTTGTCGAGATCCAGCATTGGCTGTTTCTCGTTCACAGTAAATTTAAGTCGGTTGAGTTTTGTTGGGTTCCCAGCCATATTGGTGTGTCTTTAAATGCGCGTGCGGATGCTGCTGCCAAGGAAGCTGTCCGCTCTTGTCCCATCTCTCGCAAAGGCATTCCGTATTCCGACTTTTACCCGGTTATCCATTCCTCAGTCCTTACCCGTTGGCAGGCTTCTTGGTTGTCTGTTACTGGTAACAAGCTACGTACTCTTAAATGTTGTGTTTCCTCGTGGCCGTCCTCCTTCCACCGTAACCGGCGGTGGGAAACAGCTCTGGCGAGGTTGCGTATTGGCCATACTCGCATAACCCATGGTCACTTGATGGAGCGCCGCCCTGCTCCTTATTGTCCTAGTTGCATCGTCCCTCTTACGGTCGTGCATGTCCTTCTTGAATGTCCTGACTTCCAGGACGAGCGTGTGTCTTGCTTTCCGACCGCCCCTCGCGGTCACCTGTCCCTCGATAGAATTCTTGGTGACTCGGATACTTTTGATATCGTTCGCCTTATGCGTTTTTGTTCTCGTATTGGCATCCTTGGTGATATTTAGCGCCCTCTGATTATTATATATTTATATATTAATATATATTTATATATTATAATATATATTAATATATATTTTATATATATATATTACCAAGCCGGGAAGGCTGTGTAGCACAATCAAATAAGTCAACTGCTCCTGAAGAGGACGGTATTACTTACAGTTTACTGAGATTAGTCTCACAAGTACCAGGTAATCCACTTTTAGTGTTGTACAGAATGAGTTTAAGTGAAGGAGTATTACCTGATGATTGGACAGTGTCATTGTTCCCATCCCCAAAGCACACTCAGATAATTATAGACCCATATCTCTACCATAATTTTGTCTATTAGCACAGTTTTCGGCGTGAATGCATTTTGGTTCTACAAGGTAGCCAACTCCATCAAAATATTAAATATGTACCCAACTCAATTAACGATTAATCAACCAATTACTCCATGGGATAACTTGGATCTAGCAGTTGATTTTGTAAATGCACCCAAGAAAGATAATGTACACTCTACATTATTAAAACAGTTAACACTGTGAAGCATCACTGAAAGTACTCAGAGTATGGGTAACGATGTGTATCAGTGCTATACCGACGGTTCTGTAGAAGAAGGTGGACGATGTACCGGATGTGCATGTAATATATTTGAACAATCTTCTCTCTTACATACATGAATGAAGCGCTATGCTAAACTGTGTAATTACTATTTGAGTACTGGAACACTTGATGATATATTGAACTTGTACCCTAGATTGACGATGTAACGTATCAATTATACAATGAATGTATGTGATGTAACTCTATAACCTGAGCTTGTGAAAGCACCTTAATCACCTTCAGTGATTAATTGCTTAATTGCACACTAGTTTCTCTATCAGTTATCTCACCTTGTCAGAGTAAAAGAGACAAATATATGTGTATGTATGTGTTCAGAATTCAATTTCACCTTTGTAAATGCACGTTAATGACACTATGTAAAAGACACATCGAACACTTTATGTAGGGCATACGTAAATCTGTGTATTTATGTATTTACGTATGTAGCTTAGCCTAGCATTTTAAAAACACTACAATCACCTTATGTGGTTGATTGTTCAATAAATCCCTGAACTATATGTTTAACAAATCTCTAACCCTATCAATGGAGTTAGTTTAGTTCTTATATTATGCACCCTATACCCATCTCGTGGGCGGTAGTGGAAAGGGTTAGAGTCCATGGCGGACTGAAGAAAATGTATATATGATGGTTAGCATTGTTAATGTGTGGCCACGTCTGTGGTAGAAAATAATACAAAAAAATCAAATAAAGGTATTATTGAAACTTTATACGAAAACATTAAATCCTAAATATATCTTTAATATTATACTTGAAATATGGTATACTTTGCTCTCTCCATCGTACTTCTGCACCTGCTGGCAAGTGGTTCGGTGCAGTGTGCAGGTGATGTTCATTACTGGGTGAGCTGGCAAGTGGTGCTCACCTGCCAGCTCACCCAACGAAAATTTGGTTTTTAATACACTTACACATTTATTGGGTCTTTCCTTCACCTTCATTCAAGCACTAGGGTATTACAGTAAGTGTTTTAATTATAATATTTATTAACGTTATTATTTTTAATTTTTATTATTATTAACAGGAGAGGATCGAGTGTGTGTGTGTGGGGGGGGGGGGATAATGGTACACATGTCCACATCCCAATGCCCGCCCTTCCAGGACTGGGGGTGCGGGGGTGTACAATAAACTATACCCACATCCGGCGGCAGCTTGTCGAAGGCGGAAGTGTAGCCTAGAGAATTTGTCATGATAATTAGTGATGACTCTTATTTTGATTATGGGTCTGTAATCCAGTTAAGCTTTTATTCTTAATTTATATTACAATGCTGGTAAAATACACTTCTTGATGATGAGTATGGAGTACAAATGAACTCATTGTGTACCCAAGTTCAAGTTCAAGTATGTTTATTGAGATAAGCAATAAATAAATCTCAAAGGGATAGAGTAGCTTAGGCTATTTCAACCCCCCTCTAATTCAAGTCCCTCAAGGGGCGCACAAATACTGTGACTACAAATAGACAAATAACATTACAAGAATCCAAACAAGAATTGTGAACCCTATACTCACAGGATGAATATAGGGTACACAATAAACTACCACTCACATCATGGGTATGGGTTGCACAAGAAACTATCGCGCAGAGGATGAATATGGAGAGCAAAGTAAACAAAGATTCACACGATGAGAAAGGGTTGCGCAATGTCCTATGACTCACAGAATGAGTATTAGCTGCACAATAAACTACAGGTCACAGGATAAGTATGGGTTGCACAATAAATTACAGGTCACAGGATGGGTATGGGCTGCACAAACTACCGGTAACAGGATGAGTATGGGATGCACAATAAATTACGGGTCACAGGATGAGTATGGGTTGCACAAACTACTGGTAACAAGATGAGTATGGGATGCACAATAAATTACCGCACAGAGGATGAGTATAGGGTGCACAAACTGGTTGGGTAAATGGAAATGGTTGGGTACATTTCCTTTCACCTAATGCGACTATTCATGTGTCCGGACTTTCAATTCAGTTATATTTATGCCAAAGTATTAACATGCAGCTTATATTTATGTCTTTATGATGACATAGAAAACTTCGTTTATTACAATATCTAGATTAAATTAACATTGATCTTCGGAAGGTCATAGTTCCCATATCGGTAAGGAGAGCGTCGGCCATGAAGCCTTGTTTAAAGTATGAATATTTTTCCTCTCTAATAAGGTATAATCTCTGTGATGGATTCACAAAAACTATTTTATATCTGCCTTTCTGATAACATATACAAATATAATCTTTATTTGTGAATATTTGTTAATTAAGCAATATATCAGAGGGCGTGTAGGGTTCGGTGTTCAATGAACGAAAAGGACTGGATCACTGTGTACAGGAGGCTGATATGGCAGCAAACACTCTCCTGGCGACCATATTTCTTGGATAAGTCGCTCCACACAATTGTCGCTTGGACCGTCGACTTCCTATGGCGTCACCTCTCACATATTTACGTCTCATTTCGTTATGAAATTAGATTATTTCAGAGAAAAAATAGGTTTGATCATGTTCTACGTGTAGCACCAACATTATAGTAAGTAAATATACCATATTTCTTCATTACTTACGTAATGCTAATACGTTTTGGGTAGTTTTGGCCTGATTTGGGTGATTGGGGTAATTCTATGGACCGGGTAAGACTATTGTTTTGTTGACAAGACGAGTGTAATTAATCGACGTAGGTTTTTTTGTTTGTTGCCGGTCTAACGCATCCTTGTTTGACATTTTATACATATTTCCTTGTAAAACATTCTATTGCGAACATATTGGTACAAAAATGAAATACGTACATTGAAAATTAAGGTCAGGACAGTGAAAAGAATAAACTTTTCAAAACTAATTTCGTCGATGTTCAGTAACGGGTAACACTTCACCCACTTCCCACACTCTTGAAGGTGGGCGCGATCATGATTCTACATTTATATGCTATGTACGTGTAGGGAATTTTATTGCGATTTCAGTGTTACCAAATTTAATGCTGTAGAACAAGTATGGAGTTTACAACCCTGAAAAGAATAGAAACATTTCGTCGCTGTTTGGAGCTCACGGCTAGTGATCAATGTATAGTTATTCATTTGCGGCCGGTCTAACGCATCCTTGTGTGACATTTTATACATATGTTCTTGTAGAACATTTTATTGCGAACACATTGGGCGCTGCCCAATAAACTCGCCCCTCGGAGCAAAATTTAAAATTTTTTTTTTTTAATCTTGATGGAACATAAAATGGCCGCCTGTGTTTATGCTGTCGTCAGATGAGGCTGTGACGTCACAGGTGAGGGAAGCACGTACTGCGCATTAATGCCTCCATCCCTCGTTATTTATTTATTTATTATATTTATTTATATATATACAAGAACGTACATTGGGGGTTAAGAGACAACATAGAGTTTAAGTTGGAATTACAATCTTGTAAAGCCACTAGCTATATATAGCGTTTCGGGCAAGTCCTTAAACTAATCTTTGAGCAAATCCTTAAACAAACAAAGTTCTAGAGAAATAATTAGGAGTAAAATTGATAAAAAGTGTTTAACAGGTACATTACAGATTTACTTTACAAGTACAGATGATTTTAAGCAGGATAATTACAGTAAAATTGTCAAAAAATTGTTTACAGGTACGATGCAAGAATTTTCGACACAAAAGCAGATCAGAACAATACACAATAATGAACAAGGAATCCTAAGTACAATTAGGAAAACATCTCAGGGTTATACATTGGATTACTGAAGCACAATATGAGGATCATTACAAGGAGTAATGCAGTAGAATATGCACTCATATTCTATTATTAAGTTAATATTAAGTTCCTTCCTCATGTTAAGTATCTTTGTGGTACGAGGGGCATCCAAGGATTATCTTCAAGGCTTCGTTCTGCAGGTTTTCAAGCGCTTTAAGCTTTCTTTCAGTCATCAAGGCAAGCAGAGGTGCAGCATAATCCAATAAAGATCTGATGTATGCAAGGTACATCATTTTGACAATTGTGACATTGGCACCATAGCCTGAGTGATAACCTGCAACATCTCCAAGAGGGCTTATGGAGCCTCTCATTATACTGACGACAGAGTTTGAATACAACAGGACAATACAAGGCCAAGGTATTTGAATCTGTTAACATAGTCAAGCTGGGAGCCATCATACAGTTACATCTTGCGAACAGCTCCTCCCTGCCTGGGTGGACACCCGTTTAGTATCTTTGTTTCCTCTGCTGAGATATGACTAAACCTAAGTCCTGACATAAGACTAATACAGAGTTAAGAGTGTTCTGCATGTTAGCATAACAAGTAGTGTGTATCATTATATCATCAGCATATACCCAGTAGTGTGTATCATTATATCATCATGTATGATGATTCATGATACAAGGGGGTCTAAATTGATCTATCGAACGATCTAAATTGGGTACTGAAATATGGTCAAAAGATTGGCAGAGAGGTTTAATTCTGACAAATGTAAGGTTTAGAGGATAGGTAATGACAATAGAGTTAGAAGCAAAAGGCAACATGAAAAGCAAATGGAATACCATGACATATCTATTATCCTAGGAACTAAACAACACTCCTACAACCAGATACTGTACCACTCTCTAAGGATGGCTTTACACCGTCAACTGACTTAGAAATGGCGAATGAATTTAATAGCTTCTTTTCATCGGTTGGTGCTAACCTTGCCAGTAAAATCCCACAGACTCAGACATATATCAACACATATATCTCTCAGGCAGCTATCCAAACTCTCTTCTCCTTTCACCAGTCAGTCCGACAGATGTTGTGTCCATCATACACTCACTAAAAACCAAAGCTAGGAACATCAGTGAAATCCCATCCATTGTATACAAGAGCGCCTTCCATGCCCTTGCACCACCTATAGCTCTGCTGTTCAACAAATCCCTTGAGTGTCATACCTTTCCTGATATCCTTAAAAAAGCAAGAATAACGCCAGTTCATAAAGGAGGTAATCCGCCAGACATAAACAACTATAGACCAATATCGAACCTACCCATACTATCAAAAATATTTGAAAAAATTATCTACAAACAGCTCTACTCCTACCTCGTAAAATTAAACATTCTTAGCCCCTGTCAGTTTGGCTTCCGCTCCCAAAAGAGTACCAACGATGCAGTTATTAGTCTCCTTGATACCTTGATATAATTTACTCAGCCCTTGACAAAAATGAGTTTCCGATTGGACTCTTCATTGACCTGAGAAAGGCCTTTGATACTGTTAATCACAACTACCTCTTACTTAAACTTCATCATTATGGAATCCGAGGCCATGCACTGGACTATATCCATTAATCCTATCATAGTGATAGACACCAATGTGTAACCATCAATAATATATATCCTCTCCCACTCTATCAATAACCGTTGGAGTGCCACAGGGACGCATCTTGGGACCTCCCCTATTTCTTATATACATCAATGATCTGCTTAATGTCTATAACATTCTGAAACCTATTTTGTTTGCTGATGATACTACCCTCATCTACTCTAACCCCAACCCACATACACTAAATGATGTTAATAATGAACTAAAAAAAGTCCACTTATGGATGTCAACCAACAAACTAACGCTTAACATAGAAAAGACCTACTATACATCTTATTTGGAAGCAAATCTACAAAATCAATTCAGCTTCAGATAGATAATGTAAACATTAGCAATAAAAATGATGGAAAGTTTCTTGGCCTATTCCTAGACAAGAGACTCAACTTCAGTACCCACATACAACACATAACTAAGAAAGTCTCTAAAACAGTTGGTATACTCTCCAAAATCAGATATTATGTACCTAACTCTGCTCTCATCTCTCTATATTATGCACTAATCTATCCCTATCTCAACTATGGTATCTGTGCATGGGGTTCAACCACTGCAAACCACCTCAAGTCCATCATCACCCAGCAAAAATCTGCTATCAGAATAATATCAAATTCTGCTTTCAGACAACACACAGCCCCCTTGTTTAACTCCCTAAACATGCTAAACATAATCTCACTCCATAAATTCTCTTGTGTCAACTACATTTACAAAACCCTGTTCTTAAATGCAAATCCTTGTCTGAAACTCTTCCTGGACAGATGTATTAGGACCCATTATCACCACACCAGAAATAAATATCTCTTTGATATCCCCAGAGTTAAACTTAATCTGTGTAAACACTCTATGCAAATAAAGGGACCCAGTTCATGGAACTCACTCCCTACTGAATTGAAAAGCTGTCCAACTTTTACATCATTCAAAATCAATACTAAAAAGTACCTAATTTCATCCTCATAGTTTTTCACTTTTTGCCTAAAATTGCACTGTATCTATTGCTACCCAATCTCCCAACCTTTATGTTCCCAATTTGAACATCTTTACCATTGTGATCATTGCTGTTGTAGCGAGTAGATTATCCCAATAATATACTCGCTCCAAATGCATTGTTAATATTCCTGTCAACCTTTGGAGATGAATGAGGTGAGGCGTTGCCCGGGCAACACGGTGAGGAGTTGCCCGAGCATATAAGCAGCAGAATAGCAAACATTCACCACACCATCTGGTCACCATATGGTCCGGGAGACATTTCCCGTCACGCGGGGTGCAGTCGCACCTCCACAGATCTCCAGTATCATCTATTGATACTGGTGATGGCTCATAAGGGCCACCACTTACGAGCTATTCATGCCTATGCCACCTTTTGGGTGGCTTCATCTTCATCTTAACACATTCACAAGGGAGACATCTCCCGTCATGCAGGTGCATTTGCACCTCCACAGATCTCCAGTATCAGCTCTTGATACTGGTAATGGCTTAAAATGGCCACCACTTACGGGCTATTTATGCCCGTGCCACCTTTTGGATTGCTTCATCTTCATCTTAACACATTCATAAGGGAGACATCTTCCGTCATGCAGGGTGCATTCGCACCTCCACAGATCTCCAGTATCAGCTCTTGATACTGGTAATGGCTTAAAAGGGCCACCACTTACGGGCTATTCATGCCCGTGCCACCTTTTGGGTGGCTTAATCTTCATCAATCATCAATCTGTAGAAACCACGACGGACCTCCATCTGGTCACCACTTGGTCCGGGAGACATCTCCCGTCACGCAGGGTGCAGTCGCGCCTCCACAGATCTCCAGTATCAGCTCTTGATACTGGTAATGGCTCAAAAGGGCCACCACTTACGAGATATTCATGCCTGTCCCACCTTTTGGGTGGCTTAATCTTCATCAATCAATCAGTAGAAACCATCCATTTGGTCACCACTTGGTCCGGGAGACATCTCCCGTCACGCAGGGTGCAGTTGCGCCTCCACAGATCTCCAGTATCATCTTTTGATACTGGTAATGGCTCGAAAGGGCCACCACTTACGGGCTATTCATGCCCGTGCCACCTCTTGGGTGGCTTAATCTTCATCAATCAATCAATCACCACTTGGTCAGTCCATTTGGTCACCACTTGGTCCGGAAGACATCTCCCGTCACGCAGGGTGCAGTTGCGCCTCCACAGATCTCCAGTATCATCTTTTGATACTGGTAATGGCTCGAAAGGGCCACCACTTACGGGCTATTCATACCTGTGCCACCTCTTGGGTGGCTTAATCTTCATCAATCAATCAATCAAACATTCACCAGAGGGCTCACATGCTGACAGCACGGGAGACATCTCCCGTCACGCAGGGTGCAGTCGCACCTCCACAGATCTCCAGTATCATCTATTGATACTGGTGATGGCTCAAAAGGGCCACCACTTACGAGCTATTCATGCCTGTGCCACCTTTTGGGTGGCTTCATCTTCATCTTAACACATTCACAAGGGAGACATCTCCCGTCATGCAGGGTGCATTCGCACCTCCACAGATCTCCAGTATCAGCTCCTGATACTGGTAATGGCTTAAAATGGCCACCACTTACGGGCTATTCATGCCCGTGCCACCTTTTGGGTGGCTTCATCTTCATCTTAACACATTCACAAGGGAGACATCTCCTGTCATGAAGGGTGCATTCGCACCTCCACAGATCTCCAGTATCAGCTCTTGATACTGGTAATGGCTTAAAATGGCCACCACTTACGGGCTATTTATGCCCGTGCCACCTTTTGGGTTGCTTCATTTTCATCTTAACACATTCATAAGGGAGACATCTCCCGTCATGCAGGGTGCATTCGCACCTCCACAGATCTCTAGTAGCAGCTCTTGATACTGGTAATGGCTTAAAAGGGCCACCACTTACGGGCTATTTATGCCCGTGCCACCTTTTGGGTTGCTTCATTTTCATCTTAACACATTCATAAGGGAGACATCTCCCGTCATGCAGGGTGCATTCGCACCTCCACAGATCTCCAGTATCAGCTCTTGATACTGGTAATGGCTTAAAAGGACCACCACTTACGGGCTATTCATGCCCGTGCCACCTTTTGGGTGGCTTAATCTTCATCAATCATCATCAATCAAACATTCACCAGAGTCTACTTTCAAGTGTGGTCTAGAGCAGACACTTGCGAGATACTGTACCGACGCTCAGTGCGCTCAACTCACACCAAAGTATCACCAGTGTACTTCTGTATATTAGACCAAATATATATATAGTATCTTAGTGTCTGTTTATTGTCACCATACCATTACGTAACAATAGAACCGTTACATTGGTGACCCCGGAGAGTTTCCACGATACCCAGCCACGATGGACTACAACATGGACTCTCACTGGACCTCTACTGCTACTGTTTGCTGTGATGGAACACTGCCAACACCCTCGCCACAGCTATGATTTTCATCGCGTCCATCTCTGCATTTTCATCTACTACGGCTTGCTGCTTCACGATCGTTACTCACTCATTTGACAGCCTCATCAATGATTACATCATGTTGGATCTACAGCTTGTCCTGCCGACTCTCCGTCGCTGCCAGGGCCCTGCTTGTCCTACGCCCACGACAGCTGCTCTGCCATCAGATTCATCTACACGTTCACTGCATTTTGATACTCGGCCGACTCAAGCCCTTTGCGCAGTACAGGGCTTACAGCTTGCGTTTCCGACACTTCGTCGCCTTCAGGACAATTCAGCTCTAGATGTGATTACCTCGTTGTCCTAACTACGTGCCTACATTACCTCCTAATGTCCTGGTGCCCGAGCCCATCCGCCCCGGATCTAAATGCTCCACCAGCGACCCAAGGACGCAACAATTATGCATATTCTTCTCTCCTGCTACACCGAGCTTGTCCACACGCTGCCTACATCTTTTATTGGTACCAGACTACAATTTCCACAGTCAACAATGTAGTACTCGGCGTGTACAGTCCTAATCAACCCAAGACGCTACAGCTTCGACACAGAGCAGACAGCAGACTACGACCGCATCGAGCCGCCACGCTCTCGCTCCCCGAGTTCAGACACTCACAATTCTCAATCGAGCCGCCACGCTCTCCCACATAGAGCTCCACGACTCCGGCCTCACTCAGCTCTCTGCTCTGCTCCAGGCTTCGTCTCAACGTCTGCGACACTGCTAAATCCAGAGACACATCCGCCGACTACGCAGTTCACTTTTTCGACCACAGTTACCAGCAGCATCGCCACCTACGACAACGGACGATCCTGTACGACCTCCCACCCTACAACCCCAGTTACCAGCCGCACCACAACTTGATCCTACGACGACGGACGATCCTGTGCGACCTCCCACCCTACGACCCCAGTTAGATGACATCAGCGAAGAGGAGGAAGTTAACTTTGATGGTTATATAACGATGGTTATGTTGATGGTTATGTTAACTTTGATGGTTATGTAACGCGAGCAGGGCGTACAATTCACCGACCAGCTAAGTTCCTTGATCAAGTATTTTTCCTTTCATCCCCTGGGAGGGGGAGTTCTGTACCGAGTAGATTATCCCAATAATATACTCGCTCCAAATGCATTGTTAATATTCCTGTCAACCTTTGGAGATGAATGAGGTGAAGCGTTGCCCGGGCAACACGGTGAGGAGTTGCCCGAGCATATAAGCAGCAGAATAGCAAACATTCACCAGAGTCTACTTTCAAGTGTGGTCTAGAGCAGACACTTGCGAGATACTGTACCGACGCTCAGTGCGCTCAACTCACACCAAAGTATCACCTGTGTACTTCTGTATATTAGACCAAATATATATATAGTATCTTAGTGTCTGTGTTTATTGTCACCATACCATTACGTAACAATAGAACCGTTACACTGTCTTCTTATATGTGCTGCCAATCTGCTGTATGGTGTTTATAAATCTTGTTTATCTGTATCTTTTGCTACCCAGTCTCCCAATCTTTATGTACCCAATCTGAACATCTTCACCATTGTGATCATTGCTGTCTTATATGTGCTGTCAATCTGCTGTATGGTGTCTATTAATCTTGTTTAAATTACTAATCAAGCTGTCAATGTAATCAATCAGAGCTTTAATATAACAATGTGCTTTAATATACTTACTAAGCTCTCTCATCTCATTTTTCTCTTGCAATGTATCTTTTTCATTTATCAATTCTGATAGAAATTACCTACTTAAAATTATCTGCTAGATAAAGGACCTGCCCGAAACGCTGCGCGTACTAGTGGCTTTACAAGAATGTAAATACTATACTATCCAATGTATTCTCACAAACCCAATGTACCTTCTTGTATATATATAAATAAATAAATAAATAAATAAATAAATAAATAAATAAATAAAAGTGAATATGAAAAACTTGTTGGTCAACTCTGCGCATGTAGTGCATCAACTGTGGGAGAGCTATTTCCTTCAAAAAGTATAATCGTGTGGCTTTTTGTTTAAAGATACAATTTCAAGTACATTCTTTGATTGAAAAACTTAAATAAAAATACAAGTGTTAATTGCAAATGATCACTTATAAACAAAAATAAGAAGTAGGAAAAATGATATGTGTAACCAGACAAAAACATTGGAACGCTCAGGTGATGAGAGGGTAAACAACCGCCACCATTTTAGCAGCACCCGCCGGTGATGTTCAGCACGAGCATTAAGGGAAAACCTTGACACAAACTGCACCTATCATAAAGAAAAAGCACCACCATTGACCGCCAAGTGCTCACATCAAGTCTAACTCTAAGAAACAACACTCAAGCCTTGACGCTTCTCCCATCATCCGGGGGAGAAAACCTTCACACAAACTGCACCTGTCATAAAGAAGATGAAGACTCACCAGTGTCCACAGTGTCCGAAGGTATTCACTCGTCCTTCACATGTGAAGACTCACATGTTAGTGCATTCAGGTGATAAACCTCACGCGTGTCCAGAGTGTGGGAAGAGATTCAGTCGTCTTGGACATATGAAGCGTCACAGGATGGTGCATGCGGATGAGAGACCTTTTCAATGTGCCGAGTGTGGCAAAAAATTTAGAGAACGTGGAACTATAATAAGGCACATGTTAGTGCATTCAGGTGACAAACCTCATGAATGTCCAGAGTGTGGGGTGAAATTCAGTCAGCATGGACATATGAAGACTCACATGTTAGTGCATTAGTGCATTTAACAGTCTCCGTGGTGTAGTGGTAAGACACTCGCCTGGCGTTCCGCGAGCGCTATGTCATGGGTTCGTATCCTGGCCGGGGAGGATTTACTGGGCGCAATTCCTTAACTGTAGCCTCTGTTTAACGCAACAGTAAAATGTGTACTTGGATGAAAAAACGATTCTTCGCGGCGGGGATCGTATTCCAGGGACCTGCCCGAAACGCTACGCGTACTAGTGGCTGTACAAGAATGTAACAACTCTTGTATATATCTCAAAAAAAAAAAAAAAAAAAAAAAAAAAAAATTCAGGTGATAAACCTCACGAGTGTCCAGAGTGTGGGAAGAGATTCAGTGAGCGTGGACATATGAAGACTCACAGGATGGTGCATGCGGATGAGAGACCTTTTCAATGTGCCGAGTGTGGCAAAAAATTTAGAGATCGTGGAACTATAATAAAGCACATGTTAGTGCATTCAGGTGACAAACCTCATGAATGTCCAGAGTGTGGGAAGAGATTCAGTCAAGGTGGAAGTATGAAGACTCACATGTTAGTGCATTCAGGTGAGAAACCTCATGAATGTCCAGAGTGTGGGAAGAAATTCAGTCAGCATGGACATATAAAGACTCACATGTTAGTGCATTCAGGTGATAAGCCTCACGAGTGTCCAGAGTGTGGGAAGAGATTCAGTGAGCGTGGACATATGAAGACTCACAGGATGGTGCATGCGGATTAGAGACCTTTTCAATGTGCCGAGTGTGGCAAAAAATTTAGAGAACGTGGAACTATAATAAGGCACATGTTAGTGCATTCAGGTGACAAACCTCATGAATGTCCAGAGTGTGGGAAGAAATTCAGTCGTCTTGGAGATTTGAAGATTCATATGTTAGTGCATTCAGGTGATAAACCTCATGAGTGTCCAGAGTGTGGGAAGAGATTCCGTCAGCTTGGACATATGAAGAGGCACAAGATGATCCATGCAGATAATAGGCTAAACACTTTGAGTGTGGAAGATAATTAAGAAAATATTGAAGGATAATAAGGCACATAATGGTATATTAACTTACCTTTAATCACAATGTCAGTTGGATGTTCTTCAGAGGTAATTATATTTTGTTTGTGAAAACACTTCACCATGAAAGGTAAAAATCTGAAGATATTTTATTATATTGCTCTTTATGAAAGTTAGATGACCAAGCAAGAACTACAGAAGCTGTCACTGTAGGAAAACTCGAAATTGTTTATAAGTATAGAAATATCTATTTAGTTTAGCAAAGATTAAACAAAGCTTTAAATGTTTTTCTTCATATATATGTTAATAATAATGTGCTTTGTTTTTGCTCTGTGTGGAAATTTATATAAAATTTAATATACTCTGTAGCTAAATTATGGAGATTTTGTTTAATATTATTTAGCATTGGAGTTGGTGAAGAAGACAGTCTGAGACGTACTTAAGATTAGATCATTTGATTGGTAGGAAATGTATGTTAATCAAGGAATTTTCTCATCAGATTCATATGCAAACTAATGTACTTTCTTTATTTTTTGTTTAGGCCTATTTATGAATTCTACTCCTGATTATAAATATTTCACCAGAGGGTTTATTGACGGCAGACTGGTATTTGTAACTGTCAGTAAAGTGACTATGAAATTTAAATTTATATTACTCCAGAAATTTATATCACTCTAAATTTACCAGAAATTTATATTACTCTAGCCTAACTTTATCAGATTCAGATTCAGATTCAGATTCAGATGTTTATTCAGGTAAGGTATATACATACAAGTGATGTTACATTAATGGATTGATATATAGATAAAGCTAGTACATACAATGCCTAAAGCCACTATTACGCAATGCGTTTCGGGCAAGAAAAACTTTAATATCTAGAACTTAATACTAATTGAGCATAAAGAATAAAAGATGTTGAGAACAAATACAAATAAAGATAAAAAAAAGGGGGAACATGACTGAAAAAGCAGCACAAATACAATAGGTTGACAAACAGTGTTGATTAAAAAAAAAAAAAAAAAAAAAAAAAAAAAAAAAAAAAAAAGAAAGAAAAAAAAGAAATAACAGACATGGGTTGACAATAGAGGAGTGAGGTAGATTACAGGGAATTTATTAGGTAGTGTTTAGTTTTTATCTTAAACTGGTTGAGAGAGGTACAGTCTTTAACATGGTTGGGAAGGTCATTCCACATTCTGGGCCCCTTGATTTGCAGAGCATTTCTAGTTTGATTAAGACGTACTCTAGGAATATCAAAACTGTATTTATTTCTGGTGTGGTGCTCATGGGTTCTGTTACAACCTTCTATGAAGCTTTTAAGATCAGGATTGGCATTATAGTTTAGCGTTTTATATATGTATAATACACATGAGAGAATGTGCAGTGACTTAATATCTAACATATTAAGAGATTTGAGTAGGGGTACCGAGTGATGTCTGGGGCCAGAGTTGGATATTGTTCTAATAGCGGCTTTGTGTTGGGTAATTAGAGGACGTAAGTGATTTTGGGTAGTAGAACCCCAAGCACAAATACCATAGTTGAGATAAGGATAGATAAGGGAGTAATAGAGAGTCACCAGAGCAGGGCGTGGTACATAATATCTGATCTTAGAAAGAATGCCCACAGTTTTTGAAACTTTTTTTGATATATTTAGAATGTGTCCCTGGAAATTCAGCTTGTGGTCAATGAGAATGCCAAGGAATTTGCCATCTAATTTGTTACAAATTTGGGTATTGTTTATTTTGAGATTTATAAGACTAGAGGATTTATTGCCAAACAGAATATAGAAGGTTTTGTCAATGTTAAGGGTGAGTTTGTTGGCAGTTAGCCAAAGATGGACTTTATTTAGTTCTGTATTTACTGTGGCATTTAGAGCAAGAGGGTCAGGACTGGAGTAAATGAAGGTTGTGTCGTCAGCAAATAGAATTGGTTTGAGGTGTTGGGAGGCATTTGGAAGGTCATTAATGTAGATGAGAAAGAGGAGAGGGCCAAGTATGCTGCCCTGAGGAACACCAATGTTGATGGGTAGGGTGGGAGAAATTGTATTATTCACAGAAACATATTGGAGCCTGTCAGTAAGGTAGGACTCGAGGTATTGTAGGGAGTGTCCTCTGACTCCATAATGATGTAATTTAAGAAGAAGGTTTTGGTGGTTGACAGTATCAAAAGCTTTACGCAGGTCCACAAATAACCCAACAGGGAGCTCCTTTTTATCAAGAGCTGTATGAATCGAGTTAAGCATACTAATAAGTGCATCGTTAGTGCTTTTTTTGGGTCTGAAGCCATATTGGCAAGGGCTAAGTATATTGAGTTTGGCTAGATATGAGTAAAGCTGCTTGTATATAAGTTTTTCAAAAATTTTTGACAAGTTTGGCAGGATTGATATAGGTCTGTAGTTGTTAACATCTGTGGCGTCACCACATTTGTGGACAGGCGTTACTCTCGCTTTTTTTAGAATATCTGGAAAGGTTTGGAGTTCAAGTGACTTGTTGAAGAGCAAAGCAATAGCAGGGGCTAAAGATCTGGAGGCTTTTTTGTAAATTAAAGTTGGTATCTCCTCAAGGGCACCAGACTTGGTTTTAAGGGAAAGGATTATCTCATTGACGTCAGTGGAGTTAATAGGCTTTAGGTACAGAGACTGTGGATAGTTACCTGTAAGATAGTCCTTAATGTCAGTACTGGAAGATGGAATATCATTTGCAAGGGATGAACCAATGGAAGAGAAGAACCTATTGAACTCAATAGCAGAATCAGAGGCTGAAAGCTGACCATCGTTATTAGACAGGAGAGTCGGTTTGTTATTTAAAGATTTCTTTGATCCCAATATTTGTGAAATTGTGCTCCAAGTTTGTTTAATGTTGCTCTTTATTTGAGTAAATTTATCTTCGTAGTAATTAGTTTTGGCTCGTCTAATTATCTTAGTTAGCAATAATGAGTAATTCTTTGAGAATTCTTTGGAGACAATTCCTAACCTATACTTCTTCTCAAGGTCATGTTTTTTGTTAATGGATTTCAGTATTCCCTTTGTAAGCCAAGGATTGTTAAGCCTTTTGCTTGTGACTTGTTTAGTAAGCCTAGGACAGTGGGTGTTATAAAGGCTAAGAGTTGTTTGTAGAAAAGATTGCACTGCTAGGTTGATGTCCCCTATGTTACCTAATTCGGACTCCCAGTTGACATTATCAGCAGCAGTTATAAAATTGTTTATAGCAGTTTCATTGTGCAGCCTAAAGCTTAACTCCCTTGTTTCTAGAGGTGGTTTGCTAATGTTAGTTAAGAGAAATGTGGGGTAGTGGTCTGTAGTGCTATCGGTGATTATACCTGAAGTAAGCGGAGAGGTTATGTTGGTCCAGATGTGATCTAGAGTCGTGGCAGTGCTATCAGTGATTCTAGTAGGTCTAGTGATTAAGGGTATGAGGAGGCAGGAATTCATACAGTTGAGGAAGCTAGCAGCAGTAGGGTGTTCTGGCTCGCAGAGGTCAATATTAAAGTCCCCTGCGATAATTAGGTGGTTTTTTGTTCAGTCTGTTATCAAGTATTAGATTTCTAAGGTTTGAGTTGAATAGAGACACATCAGTGTTGGGAATTCTATAGACTGCACCCACAGACAGGACAGACTCGGCACCCTTGACTCTGAAGCTGGCGAAGATATACTCCCCGTAGCAGTCTCTAGTTCTAATTTCTTTTAAGCATGTTAGTTCTTGGTGATAGTAAAGAGCAGTGCCACCACCTCTCTGAAGTTGACGACAGTTGTGAATTGCTGAGTAGTTAGGCATGTTAAAGAGTTGAGTAGTATCCTCTTTCAACCATGTTTCAGTAAGTATAATAAAAGAGAATTTGTTGCCAATAGTTTCAATCAAGGCACTAACATCATCGAAGTGTTTACCTAGGGATCTAACGTTCAAATTGATTACAGAGATATTGTGATTATGAGTTAATACATTGTTTACATCATGTGCTGCAAAATATCTGCAATTTAGATCATTAAAGTGATTATTGTCATAGATAGTGGATAAGAGGTTAAGTTCTGGGTCTATACTTGACTGCATAAAAGAAGCTGATTGTAGAATCAGAAATAAGTAGAAAAAAGCTATAAAATAGGGAAAAATATATACACAATACTGTACAAAACAAACACAAAAGGGGCTTACAGGGGTACAATGGAGTAAGGGAGTATGGCTAGGCTAGGCAACCTAGGCAATTAATGAGATTAAAGAAAGAACATGTAAACATGGACTATACAAAACACAAGATATGGAAATACAAAACAAAAAATATAAGCAAGACTAAGCAATACAAAAATAAAACAAATTGAGCAAAAATGAGGTAGATTGCTTACGAGTACTCACAGGTACACTGTAAGTAACAATTTGCAATTTGAGATGCAGGCAAAGCCAGGGGTACAATGGAGTAAGGGAGCATGGCAAGGCTAGGCAACCTAGGTAATAAATGAAATCAAAGAAAAGTTGAATAATAAACATAGGCAAATTTAAGCTAATGATTAATAACTATAGATAGTTCAGTAATGACTGTATAATTAATAAGACCTGAAGAACTACTTAATAACTCAATTAAATAATTTCGGTAAATGACTAGGTAAGAGTAAGTTAAAAATTAAGTCAGAAAATGACCAAGGAGACTTAGGATACCTAGCCCCACTAGTTGACAGGGGGTTAATTAAGTTAATTCATTGGGAGTGATAAGGTGAGACAAACCACATTGGGAGAGGAAAGTGTTGAGGTTTTTCTTCTCTAGTAATAGTAAACATTTTGCCCTCTGCGGTTTTTCTCACCTTTATCAGACCATCTCTAACGAAGCACTGATGAATAGCATCTGGGTTTTGTTGCCGGATTTGACGCAGGCGGTAGAGGATTTGCTGTCTGTTCCTGGTCAAGCACTCGTTGATGTATAATCCCTGTATCAGTTGTATCAGTTGTGCTGTAATTGTCTGGGAATTATAATTTACCTGATTTACCCGAGGGCCACTAACCCTAGTGGCTTTGATGAGAACAGGAAGTCAGCGGCTTGTTGAAGTTCCCCCCTCTTCCCCCTGTCCCCTCCATTTGCCTTGATGATCTTTTCGAGGTATATTTTGAAATTCAGCACAGTTTTGGCAACTATGTTTTCGGTCATTGTATTCCATGGTGTATTATGTGAAAAGGATCATTGTATTCATAGTGTATTGTGTGAGAAGAGTCATTGTATTCCATGGTGTATTTTGTGTGAATTCATTGTTGTCATTGTAATCTATGGTGTACAGTGTAAAGCAGTTATACAAGCAATTACGAACCTGTCCATCTTTTCTTAATCTTTGGCGGCTTTGTTTACAATTATTAAATGGTTAATGTGCTCTGAATCTCAAGGAGGCTGTTTATAACAATAACAACAGTTGATTGGGAAGTTTTCATGCTTGTAAACTGTTTAATAAATGTAACTAAAGCCATCAAAGATTGAGGAAAGATGAACAAATCCACGAGGGCCGTGACTAGGATTCGAACCTGCATCCGAGAGCATACTAGATGCTGCCTTAATCGACTGAGCTACGACATGGTAGCACTTTACCATGTCGTAGCTCAGTCGATTAAGGCAGCATCTAGTATGCTCTCGGATGCAGGTTCGAATCCTAGTCACGGCCCTTGTGGATTTGTTCATATAATGCATCACGCTATTGTGATTTTGGTGTGTATTAAGGAAAGATGTACAGGTTCATAAGTGCTTGCGTAACACTTCATGAATCTAGCTTCTGATCTGCAAGTAGCCAGAGCTCATGTGATCTGATGGATCCATTATTTTGAACCAGACTACATACTACAACACTAGCTAGTCCTTCCTGAACTCGTTATTTAACTGTTCATGGAAGTACAGACTAACAGTAAGCTATACCAACTGATTAATTTTGATTTGGCAAACCATATAATAGCCCCCCAGGCCTGTGAATGGAAACTACTAGCGGGATAAATATGGATCATATAGTCCACTCTATATATTAATAAATTAATAATAAAATAAATATAATTTTTTAATAATTAAATAAATAGCAAACCCATGATATGTGAGTTTCCCTACATTTGGAAACCTATATTATGGATCCCCAGTACTACCTTCACAGACCCCAAGTTGTGGACCCCAGTACTACCTTCATGGACCCCAGGTTGGGAACCTAGATTGCGGACCCCAGGGTGGGAACCAAGCTAGTGGACTCCAGGGTGGGAACCAAGCTTGTGAACCCCAGGTTGGGAACCTCTACAGTTTATGATAAAGGGGTCGTCCAAAAATACAATTCTTTAGCTCTTTTATTGTTCCACAAACCACTTGCCCCACACTAAACTTCTTTACCAGACACATGTTCTCTTTACACACATCAAGAAATGTCAATGTTCGTTTCGTCTAAAATATGTCAAATTATAGAATAGTTATTGCAACAAGTTGGCAACTAAAACAGTCACTGGAGCCTACCAAACATCTCGTAAATAAGTCCAAGTAACAAACTCGGTCTAGGTAACAAGTAATTTTTCAAAACAAAATGTTTAATAATAATGTTAAATGAAATATTAACTCTTGGAATGAGCACAAAAAAGTTTACGTCTTTATTTTTTTTTTTCATTTAGTGCATCTATGCTATTGTCATATATAACAGAGGTAACAGCAAGTAAGCAGTCATTTTGAATAGAATTATGACATTCGCATTCAATTTAGCCCAAAAATACAAATAAAGTTATTTAGATCCTGCTTAAGGGATTTTTAAATAGTAAAATGTGTTATTATTATCTAATAAATGAATTTAGGCAAAGTAATTCACTATATATTAAAATTCTAATTTTAATTCTAAAATTAGCACTTTTTTTTTTTTTTTAGATATATACAAGAGTTGTTACATTCTTGTACAGCCACTAGTACGCGTAGCATTTCGGGCAGGTTCCTGGAATACGATCCCTGCCGCGATGAATCGTTTTTTCATCCAAGTACACATTTTACTGTTGAGTTAAACAGAGGCTACAGTTAAAGATTTGCGCCCAGTAAATCCTCCCGGCCAGGATACGAACCCATGACATAGCGCTCGCAACGCCAGGCGAGTGTCTTGCCACTACACCACTACACTTAATAATAATCTATAGTGAGGTACTATATTAATCAATACAGAGGTGTTATGATAATCTTTACTGAAGTGCTATTATAATATATACTGAGGTGCAATGATGGTCTATACAGAGGTGCTATAATAATCTCTACAGTCTATATATATTAAAAATGAAGCTATACCTAATAAATTCCCTGTAACATACCTTGCCCCTCTGTTGTCAACCCATGTATGTTTTTTTTTTTTTTTTTTTTTTTTTTTCAATTTAACGCTGTTTGAATGTAATTTTCTGTAATAATTTGTAATTGTATTTGTGCTACTTTTTCAACAATGTTCCCCCCTCTTTTACCTCTATTTTTATTTGTACTCAACACAATTTTATTCTTTTTACCCATTAGTATTAAGCTTTAGTCATTAGTGTTTTTTCCTGCCCGAAACGCTTTGCGTAATAGTGGCTTTAGGCATTGTATGTACTAGCTCTATCTATAAAGCCAACAAACTTTGTAAAATCTCTTTATGTATGTACCTTTACCTAAATAAAAATTATTATTATTATTATTATTATATATAATCTATGTATTAGTATATTTTGGAAGCAGTCTTTCTTGTAAACATATGTCGTTAAATATGACAAAAAGGTAAGATTAATCATTCTGACATGAATTTTCTCAATATTTCTTACGTTTCTTTTCACTGTCGATGGTAATTGAAAAATCAATTCTCTAAAATTCATTTTTATTTCTAGTCTGATGTGACGCCTGAACATGTTTCATAACAACTTATTACATTTTCAAAGACTTTAGTTTACACACACAACTGTAACCTGTAAACACGAAAATTCGTCCATTCTTATACTCGCATTTGGGTGAGGTGATATGATACAACAGTTTTGGGTGAGGTGAACAAACTTGTGACAAACACAAGACAAAACACGAAACTATGGGTATTAAGTGGATATGAGAACATAAGAATTGAAGTAACTGCAGAGGGCCTATTGGCCCACACTTCCTCTTGATGCTTCTATATTGGTTCGGAGTCTTGAAGTGGGTAGAATATAGTTGTGCATTAATTGGCTGTTCATTGCTGGTGTTGACTTTTTAATGTGTAGTGCCTCGAAGATGTCGAGCCTCCTGTTATCGCTGTATCTATCGATGATTTCTGTGTTGTTTGTTCAAATTTCTCTGGTGATAGTCTAGTTGTGAAAAGAGATTATATGTTTCTTTGTGCAGCCCTGTTGTTTATGCATTGTTAATCGCCTGGAAAGAGACGTTGTTGTCTTCCCTATATACTGAGTTCTTTGGGGCTTACAGTACCCAAGTGGGCATTTGAAGACATAGGCGACGTTGGTGTCCTTCAAGGCGTTCTGCTTTGTGTCTGGAGAGTTTTTCATAAGTAGGTTGGCATTGTCAAGACGACAAAGATGTTTTTGTATTTGTCGATAGCCGAGGAGCACTTGATTCCTTAAACAGTCGAAATCCTTTGAAGAAAGAAAAGAGAAAGAATCAAATTAAGTCTTCATGTCCATAGTTAAAGATTTTAAGAAAAGGATAACTGAGATACAGCTGAAAGGTCACAATGTGAAACTCATGTGGATTCCATCTCGTGTTGCAATAGTGCTCAACGAGGTAGCAGATGACTTGGCCAAACGTGCCACATCAAAACCACAAGTTGACATTGAATGTGAATTCACAATGAGACAAATAAGAAGCAAAATCAGAAATATTTAGGCACAGGCAGAAGTAGAGAGGAGAGGAGAGGTATAATGTATGAGGGAAGTCAAACCATGCAACACTACATGTATGCGAGTCAAAACACCTATTTCACTTCTGGTAAAAGGAGAAATGCTTTGAGTGACTCCGTGCACATGCGACTCAGGCTTGTGTCCAAATATTACTGGGAATATGGGATAGGTGTTCATGATAATGACACGAAGTGTAAACTAGATGCACTTATTAGTAAGATTAACTTGATTCATGCAGCTCTTGATAAAAATGAGTTCCCAGTTGAGTTATTTGTGGACCTGCATAAGGCTTTTGACACTATCAACCACCAAAACCTTCTTCTTAAATCACATCATTATGGAGTCAGAGGACATTCCCTGCAATACCTCAAATCTTACCTTACTGACAGGCTCCAGTATGTTTCTGTGAATAATTCAATTTCTCCCACCCTACCCATCAACATTGATGTTCCTCAGGGCAGCATACTTGGCCCTCTCCTCTTTTTCATCTACATTAATGACCTTCCAAATGCTTCCTAACACCTCAAACCAATTCTATTTGCTGACGACACAACCTTCATTTACTCCAGTCCTGACCCCCTTGCTCTAAATGCCACAGTAAATACTGAGCTAAATATAGTCCATCTTTGGCTAACTGCCAACAAACTCACTCTTAACATTGACAAAACTTTCTATATTCTGTTTGGCAATAAATCCTCTAATCAAATAAATCTCAAAATAAACAATACCCAAATTTGTAACAAATTAGATGGCAAGTTCCTTGGCATTCTCATTGACCACAAGCTGAATTTCCAGGGACACGTTTTAAATATATCAAAAAAGTTACAAAAACTGTTGGATTCTTTCTAAGATCAGATATTATGTACCCCGCCCTGCCCTGGTGACTCTCTATTACTCCCTCATCTATCCATATCTCAACTATGGTATTTGTGCTTGGGGTTCTACTACCCAAAATCATTTACGTCCTCTAATTACTCAACACAAAGCTGCTATTAGGACAATATCCAACTCTGGCCCCAGACATCACTCGGTACCCCTACTCAAATCTCTGAATGTTAGATATTAAGTCACTGCACATTCTCTCATGTGTATTATACATATATAAAACGCTTAACTGTAATGCCAATCCTGACCTCAAAAGCTTCATTGAAGGTTGTAACAGAACCCATGAGCACCACACCAGAAATAAATACAATTTTGATATTCCTAGAGTACGACTTAATAAAACTAGAAATGCTCTGCAAATCAAGGGACCCAGAATGTGGAATGACCTTCCCAACCATGTTAAAGACTGTACCTCTCTCAACCAGTTTAAGATAAAAACGAAGCACTACCTAATAAATTCCTTGTAACCTACCTTACCCCTCTATTGTCAACCCATGTCTGTTTTTTTTTTTTTTTTAAACAACGCTGTTTGTCTACCTAATTGTATTTGTGCTGCTTTTTCAGCCATGTTCCCCCCCTCTTCTATCTCTATTTATATTTGTTCTCAACACATTTTATTCTTTATACTCAATTAGTATTAAGCTTTAGTCATTAATGTTTTTTCCTGCCCGAAACGCTTTGCGTAATAGTGGCTTTAGGCATTGTATGTACTAGCTCTATCTATAAATCCATCAATCTTTGTAAAATCTCTTGTATGTATGTACCTTACCTAAATAAACATTTATTTATTTATTTATTTATTTATTTATTTATTTATTTATTTATTTATTTATTTATGTACATACATACATAGTACATACATACAATGCCTAAAGCCACTATTACGCAATGCGTTTCGGGCAAGAAAAACATTAATATCTAGAACTTAATACTAATTGAGCATAAAGAATAAAAAGTGTTGAGAACAAATACAAATAAAGATAAAAAAAAAGGGGGAACATGACTGAAAAAGCAGCACAAATACAATAGGTTGACAAACAGTGTTGATTAAAAAAAAAGAAAATAACGGACATGGGTTGACAATAGAGGAGTGAGGTAGGTTACAGGGAATTTATTAGGTAGTGTTTAGTTTTTATCTTAAACTGGTTGAGAGAGGTACTGTCTTTGTGGTATGGTATGTTAAGGTCTCACACCCTTGCCCATTATGTTCTTGATTGTTGATTAATGTATATAGAAACACAGAGATAAAGATTGTTCCTGAACAAATAGCCTGGATGTATCACAACGGGAAGGTTGATGATATTCTGGAGAGATATAAGAATTTTGCACCACAACTGTAATTTTTTGTTGAATTATCTGCATATCTCTTGCAAATTGTCTATACAGTATACCTAAGTCATAAAAGTATTTGTGTGTACGTCTGATACCATACTACTTGTGTAAAGGAGAAAATGTATATATTTTTCTCTCAGAATGTTCGGCAATATATTCATTGTTTGTGATGTGTGTGTATATATGTATGAACACGTTGTACTGAATGGGGTGAGAATAGCTTGAGCTACCTCATCCCTTTGTGCATATTTTACTTCAATAAACTTATTTCAATTTCAATCTCAACTGTGTACACTTCAGTTTACTTACTGACTCCTCACAGAGTCTTTTCTTTACTGTTTTTTCCCATCATGCCTTAAAAGTCAGTTGATGATGTATGATGAAGTGGATGAATGTATGACTGTTGAGTTCTTCATTAAGCAGGAAGAGTCGAGGTCAGACTGGGAGGTCGGACCCGGTGTTCACGCGGCCACCAGTTGGACCCGGTGTTCACGCGGTTACCAGTTGGACCCGGTGTTCACGCGGTCACCAGTTGGACCCGGTGTTCACGCGGTTACCAGTTGGACCCGGTGTTCACGCGGTCACCAGTTGGACCCGGTGTTCACGCGGTTACCAGTTGGACCCGGTGTTCACGCGGTTACCAGTTGGACCCGGTGTTCACGCGGTTACCAGTTGGACCCGGTGTTCACGCGGTCACCAGTTGGACCCGGTGTTCACGTGGTCACCAGTTGGACCCGGTGTTCACGCGGTCACCAGTTGGACCCGGTGTTCACGCGGTCACCAGTTGGACCCGGTGTTCACGCGGTTACCAGTTGGACCCGGTGTTCACGCGGTCACCAGTTGGACCCGGTGTTCACGCGGTCACCAGTTGGACCCGGTGTTCACGCGGTCACCAGTTGGACCCGGTGTTCACGCGGTCACCAGTTGGACCCGGTGTTCACGCGGTCACCAGTTGGACCCGGTGTTCACGCGGTTACCAGTTGGACCCGGTGTTCACGCGGTTACCAGTTGGACCCGGTGTTCACGCGGTTACCAGTTCGAATTCTTATTTAACAACTTCAGCTTCCTTTTTTCCTTATATTACCCAGATAATACTTTAGTTTGAATCTAACAATAATTTTCTTTATTTAGTCAATTTTTAAATATTCAGTCACTTTGTATTTATAAATTCTAGCAAGTTTTATCTTTTCACTTTTTATCACATTATATTTATTTGTTCAGTTGTTATTATTTATTAATCCAATTAGCCTTTCCTAGATATTAAATCACGTATATTTATCTGTTTAATCACCTTCATTAATTATTCAACCGCTTTTGATTTATTTATTAAATTACGTTTTATTTGTATAATCACTTTTTGTTCATCTATTTAAGAACTTTTTCTTTATATTTTTTATAATCTTTTATCGATGTATGATTAAATATTATTTTAATTGACATGTTAGCAATGAAATATTTATATCGTGAAAGGATTCAACGTTAAACACTTCATGAAAATAATAGTTCTGAGTGTTGTAACTTTGCAACTGTTACAACCCTGGGTTCTCCAGTGGAAACCAGAGGTCAAAATTGAGCTATTAAACTTCCTGGTAGTACAGTTGGGCATCTCGTATAGCAATTGTTTGTATCTTCCCTGCCAGACGTAAGACTATTATTGTTTCTCAAAGAGCATTTAAAGACTGAGCTGGGGGTTGATTATTAAATAATAACATAGGCACCAACTTTGCTTACTAATACTTTCTAATCATTCATAAAGTAACAA